>NC_090736.1:86061318-86096076 GCF_036898095.1 Palaemon carinicauda
CTTTATTGCCAGTAACATAGGTTACTGGCAATAAAGTCCTCAGCGTGCTTCAGGGATTTTACACATTAAATAACTCCTTTTATTGCTTGCAGACATTATATTTTACCTACGGTTACCATGTTCTAATTTTCACATACTCTAACAAGGATTATTATGGATTATTTCTGCGACGTTCTTGGTAGTATGATGAGAATTTTCTAAGGTAATCGGATAATTCTATTTCCTAATCATTCTAGTTTTTCTCTGGGTCTTTTGATAATGTAAAATATGAAGAAATTTAGCTGTTTTTCACCTAGAAATTTTCGAATGATAAGGGGTATAAATTTTCCAACATTTTTTGTTTCATTTCATCCACTTTATATACTAAGAAATACTGCTTAAAGGGGGAACGAAAATGAGGGGGAAACGTATATTTCATGTAAAAAATTCCTGATATTTATTTTGTATTTGGAAAAACAAGAAGAAGAAGAAGAAGAAGAAGAAGAAGAAGAAGAAGAAGAAGAAGAAGAAAAGCTAAGAACAAAAAAAGTGAGAGGGGAGGAAGGAGAATGGTGGATCTGGCATAGATAGAAGAAGAAAAATAAGAAGAGTAACCGGAAAAGAAGAATATGAGTGAAAGGGGAGGAAAGAGGATAATGGTTTTCATTCCCACTTAAAATGAGATTTTACGAGAAGAGAGTTTTTGAATTATTTATTTTTTACAAGAAATAAGTTAATTGATGGGAGACAGATATGAGATAAATGACAGAACTTTGAGAGACCGTTATATAAGAAATGAAATAACCTTTTTCAGAGACATTGAACTACAAAAACATTTTCATCTTCAGAGAGAACAATGGAGAGAAAGTGCCAATGATGAACGTATAGGAACAAGGAATGAAATTTTTAGAGTAATATTATCTAATTTGAATAAACGATAAAACCAACTATTATATTTCAGTAAAGTATCAGAATATATTGTTAATAAAATCTTATGCGATACCAAGGAAAGTTAAGTAAAAGCATACATTATTGACAAAATAGATCATTCGAAAAATAATATTAGAATTTATCAACTGCTAGTTATTATAAAGGGCAAGAAATAAGAACTATCTCACAGATATAAAAAAAAGAAAATACATTTTTCATCAACTTTAAATGCAAAAAAGAATGTAGGATTTTTTAAGTATTTGAAGAATGTTATTTACCCGGAAAAGAATGATTTAGAGATGATTAATGCTTAATGTAAATTAAGAGAAGTGTAAAAGAAATGTTTAATATAGACTTCTTCCAGTTCTCATACCCAAACTCCATTCTGGCCTTGTCTTCCCAATCGCCAAGAGAAGAAACTATATAACAGTTTGACTGACAGTTCGAGAGAGATGCAAGATGGGAATATCCTGTAATCAAATTAAGAAGTAGAAGGAAGTTACAATTGAAGTAGAGATATTTATGATTAAAGACCCGGAGGTATAATTAGGTAGGTTGTATCAAGTATTAGACTCTGGAGAGGGTTGTTCTTAAGTTCTTGAATATTTCTTTAAACAAAATCCCTTGCAACCCTTAGTGCAATAATTGCTATTGCTGATCAATTCTAAATATCTGATGTAAGGAATATGTTCTGGGAATGGAAACTATTTTCTTCGATAACTTTAACCATCTCTCTGAGGAGAAAAATAACTTTAATGCTTAGGCTAACAATGGAGAACAGAATTAGTTTCTAATTTTCAGAAGTTAGGATAAACTGAACATCTACTAAATACAATACGGTTAAACGTTGTTGCCCCTTCCAAAACAGGTTCCAAACTCGTATAGCGTAGATTTTTTTTTTTTTTAATACATGGAGGCCAATTTTTTCCCTAATGACATTCAAAATTGAGATTCAAAAGCACGAAGAGTTGGGCATTAAAATGGGAAAGGGACAACTCAACACCTGGGACTCAACACCGCCAACTCAACACCGCTGACTTAACGGCAGGACAACTTGACACCGTACAACTCAACACGGGGACAGCTCAACGCTAGGACAACTATAAAACTAAAAAACTAAAACACACACATACACAGACACGTATATATATATATATATATATATATATATATATATATATATACATATATATATATATATATATATATATATATATATATATATATATATATATATATATATATATATATATATATATATATATATATATATATATATATATATATAAATATGAATATACAGTATATATATATATATATATATATATATATATATATATATATATATATATATATATATATATATATATATATATATCCATCCATATACCAAGGCACTTCCCCCAATTTTGGGGGGTAGCCGACACCAACAATGAAACAAAACAAAAAGGGGACCTCTACCCTCTATGTTCCTTCAGCCTAATCAGGGACTCAACCGAGTTCAGCTGGTACTGCTAGGGTGCCACAGCCCAACCTCCCACATTTCCACCACAGATGAAGCTTCATAATGCTAAATCCCCTACTGCTGCTACCTCCGCGGTCATCTTAGGCACCGGAGTAAGCAGCAGGGCCTACTGGAACTGCGTCACAATCGCTCACCATTCATTCCTATTTCTAGCACGCTCTCTTGCCTCTCTCACATCTATCCTCCTATCACCCAGAGCTTTCTTCACACCATCCATCCACCCAAACCTTGGCCTTCCTCTTGTACTTCTCCCATCAACTCTTGCATTCATCACCTTCTTTAGCAGACAATCACTTTCCATTCTCTCAACAAGGCCAAACCACCTCAACACATTCATATCCACTCTAGCCGCTAACTCATTTCTTACAACCGTTCTCTCCCTCACCACTTCGTTCCTAACCCTATCTACTCGAGATACACCAGCCATACTCCTTAGACACTTCATCTCAAACACATTCAATTTCTGTCTCTCCATCACTTTCATTCCCCACAACTCCGATCCATACATCACAGTTGGTACAATCACTTTCTCATATAGAACTCTCTTTACATTCATGCCCAACCCTCTATTTTTTACTACTCCCTTAACTGCCCCCAAAACTTTGCAACCTTCAATCACTCTCTGACGTACATCTGCTTCCACTCCACCATTTGCTGCAACAATAGACCCCAAGTACTTAAACTGATCCACCTCCTCAAGTAACTCTCCATTCAACATGACATTCAACCTTGCACCACCTTCCCTTCTCGTACATCTCATAACCTTACTCTTACCCACATTAACTCTCAACTTCCTTCTCTCACACACCTTTCCAAATTCTGTCACTAGTCGGTCAAGCTTCTCTTCTGTGTCTGCTACCAGTACAGTATCATCCGCAAACAACAACTGATTTACCTCCCATTCATGGTCATTCTCGCCTAACAGTTTTAATCCTCGTCCAAGCACTCGAGCATTCACCTCTCTCACCACTCCATCAACATACAAGTTAAACAACCACGGCAACATCACACATCCCTGTCTAAGCCCCACTCTCACCGGAAACCAATCACTCACTTCATTTCCTATTCTAACACATGCTTTACTACCTTTGTAGAAACTTTTCACTGCTTGCAACAACCTTCCACCAACTCCATATAACCTCATCACATTCCACATTGCTTCCCTATCAACTCTATCATATGCTTTCTCCACATCCATAAACGCAACATACACCTCCTATCTTTTGCTAAATATTTCTCGCATATCTGCCTAACTGTAAAAATCTGATTCATACAACCCCTACCTCTTCTAAAACCACCCTGTACTTCCAAGATTGCATTCTCTGTTTTATCCTTAATCCTATTAATCAATACTCTACCATACACTTTTCCAACTACACTCAACAAACTAATACCTCTTGAATTACAACACTCATGCACATCTCCCTTACCCTTATATAGTGGTACAATACATGCACAAACCCAATCTACTGGTACCATTGACAACACAAAACACATATTAAACAATCTCACCAACCATTCAAGTACAGTCACACCCCCTTCCTTCAACATCTCAGCTTTCACACCATCCATACCATATACTTGTTTCATTATTCTCTTTTTAATGAACAATGGAAACACTTCTTTATCACAAAGAATTTTCTAACATGGCTCTTCTTGTAATGTATATAAACTACCGATGAGATGCCAATGACCTGTAGATCATATAATTGTTTTGTTTTTGATATTGAGTGATTAAAGGGATTTTAAGATTTACCCTTTAGTGTTGACGGCATTAGTTTATTGTTCAGTTTAGTTCAGTTAATATGAATAAGCATATTTCCATACTAGAGTGTTGCTGTCCATCTCTTTACATCTAGCCCAGTACTTAGAAATCTTGAAGATATTTCTGATATATAAAGAAATATGAATTTGTCATCTCGCCGACAATGGAAATTCTCAGCCAAAGAGGAAAAGAAAAATCTACATATGAAGGACATTTATTTTAGTTATGTTTGATAAGTTAAGTAAATTAGATAATGTCAAATTTTGGCGTTGTGATCAAGGTGCTTGGTGCAATGCAAGGATTCGTACAAAATTTGGATCTGTTATCAGTGAAGTAAACAAGCATTCCCATAATTCATTTGCAACCAATGTTGAAGTGGCTAAAGTTTACACAGCCTTGAAATAACCCGCAGTAGACACCATTGAAAAGCCAAGTGTAGCAATAAGTGAGATATTAACAAATGTATCAAAAGTTACGATTAGATCATTGCCTGATGCTTCAGCTATGATAAAATCGATTAAATGTTAAAGGGAAGCCGTAATTGGTCCCCCCCCGACATCAGGAGATCTTCAAGAGTTAGAGTTGCTAAACTAGTACAAGAATTACATTCCGGAAGAAGGGAGAGAAGAAAATTACCTACAGGTCATTTGCATCTCATCGGTAGGTCATATATATTACAAGGAGAACCATGAGAGAAAGTAGTTTGGGATAAAGAAGTGTTTCCATTGTTCATTAAAAACAGACAATTGAATATATATATATATATATATATATATATATATATATATATATATATATATGTATATGTATATACATATATATATATATATATATATATATATATATATATATATATATATATATATATGTATGTATATATATATATATATATATATATATATATATATATATATATATATATATATATATATATATATATATATATACATATATATATATATATATATATATATATATATATATATATATATGTATATATATATATATATATATATATATATATATATATATATACATATATATATATATATATATATATATATATATATATATATATATATATATATATATATATATATATATATATATATTTGTATGTGTGTGTTTTATAGTTTTACATTTGTCCTGGTGTTCAGTTGTCCCGGTGTTGAGTTATCCCGGTGTAGAGTTGTCCTGGTGTTGAGTCGGCGGTGTTGAGTTGTCCTGTACCCATTAAAATACCGCGTGTCTTTTAATATATTTGAAAAAAAGTGGAAAAAAGAAATATATAGAATCCAAATTTTCAAGATGGAGAAATCGGTGTTTAAGTCAGTATTGAATCTAGTATTATATTTCTCATTGGTAGAGAACCCGGTTACCACAATTGCAAGAACTCAATTTTCTAATTAAATATTATTTTTCTTTTTCTTGAAAAATGCAATTCCATTGCCTTCAAAATATTATCCCTGATTCTAGGTGGTTTATGTCAAGAAAAATTATAATATCTATCCTAAAAAATTATAAATTGTATTATAAAATTCAGACCTCAAACGAGGCACTGGGGCATCAAAGGCAATTCAGCGCTATGTAATACTGTACCAACCGTGTTTCACACAATTGTACATAATTCCTTTTGTATATATTATGCTTGTATCTTCGCTCCTCCCTCGCACTAAAATGAACATGAAAATTCCTGTCTGGTTTTCCCTCTGTGATTTTGTCTGTCTTGTGAACTTGTCATGTTCTGTTGCCTTGAGGTTTTGTATATAAGGAGAGTGTTCCACAACAATACAACTCAGTTGATTGCATCCTGCCTTTGACTCCCAACCCTTCTCTCGGCTCGTCATATTGGTGACCCCGGAAGTCGACTCGCTCCCACCGCCTTCCACCCCCACCTCCCTCGCCCCTCCATCGTTGGTAATATGACGGAGGCGGACTCTACCCCAACAGTTGGCACTGCGGCCGCTCCATTGAAACTTTCACCGTTCGCTAGCGGAGAAGCGTTCGCTTGGTTTCAACGCCCTGAAGTCCACTTTCGTATCAGGGGCGTGACTCGCTCAACCACCAAAGCGGATTATGTTCTCGCGGCGATACCCGAGGACACCTTCCCAGAAATATCCGACTGGCTTTGTGAACAAGGAGACACCCCAATAGCGTATGACGACCTCAAATCATACCTTTTGCAGCAGTACTCGCAGTCGCCAGCCGCCCGTATAGCAAAGCTTTTTCAGCTCTCGCAACAACCGTTGGGGGACCAAAGGGCTTCGCTTGCCCTCAGGGAAATGACCAGTATCGCTCGCCTTCAACCTGCCGCAGACGGCTCTCCTCGTGAGGTGAACCTACTCCGTGCCCTTTGGATACGCCGTTTACCTGAACCTGTGCGCGCTGCCATACCCGATGTCGATAGTTTACCCATAAAGGACTTGATGACCAAAGCCGACGCCCTTATGGACAGCCACTTCAAGACCTCCATCAACGCCTCCACTCCTGACGATGAGGATGCCTATTCAACGTACATCGAAGCTGACATGAATGCCGTAGGACATACACGCCTACCCCGTGACGTGCCAAAGCGGCGACAAAGCCGCCCACCACCCACCAATCGCTCGCGCCCCAACGAACGACTTCTACAGCCACATACTACCTCCCATCCGCCGCAGTTTTGCTACTACCACTTCAGATTCGGGGCAACCGCGAAGAAATGCGCCCAAGATTGTCAGTGGCCAAAAAACGTGTAAGTAGGCCATCGCTTGTGGCGGTGGCCTCCCATGTTTCTAATCTTTTCTTTTTACAGGATGCAGGAACGGGCGTGCGATTTTTGGTAGACACGGGTGCATGTCGTTCTCTTTTGCCAAGGAAACTCTTCAAGGCACAACATAGTCTGTCTACATCTGCCGACGTCCGCTTGGTAGCTGCCAACGGATCTGCGATACCCACCTACGGTTACGAGAGCCTCACATTATCATTCGGAAACGGTAAATTCAATTGGAAGTTTCTCGTTGCTGACGTCACAATGCCAATCCTCGGTGCGGATTTTCTCTCTCATTTCCACTTTCTGGTCGATGTCGACACCTCTTCAACCCGCCCCCTCTAACCTCGCTCTCCACATCAGCGCACCCACAGATGCCTACGCCCACCTCCTCACGTCGTACCCGGAAGTTTTCCGTCCAGAACTTCGCCAAACGCCCACGGTTCCTGCCAAGCACGGTATTTATCACCATATCAAGACAACGGGACCCCCAGTCTTCACAAAATTCAGACGTCTGGCACCGGAACGATTGGCAGCCGCCAAACAGACGTTTGCCGAAATGGAGAAAATGGGCCTTTGCCAAAAGGCCTCCAGCCCATGGTCGTCACCCTTACATATCGTTCTGAAGAAAGACGGCTCCCTCCGTCCGTGCGGGGATTACAGGCGCCTGAACATGCAAACAGAACCGGATCACTACCCCCTCCCAAACATTGCCGATGTAACCTCCTATCTGCACAAGCAAAGGTTTTCTCTACGCTCGACATCCTGAAGGGGTATTATCAGGTGCCTATGAACCCAGAAGACATCCCCAAGACCGCCATCACCACTCCGTTTGGCACATACACCTTCAATTAATCTTGTTTTGGCCTTCGTAATGCTGGGGCAACGTTTCAACGTCTCATGGATGGCATCTTAGGGGACCTCCCTTTCTGTGTATGTTATGTGGACGACATACTTGTGTTCTCCTCCTCAAAAGAGGAACACCTCCGTCACCTGCGCATCGTGCTCGACCGCCTGCAACAAAACGGCCTTGTAGTCCGGTACGACAAGTGTACCTTTGGCGCCAACAAAGTGTCGTTCTTAGGGCACCGTATCACTCCTGAAGGAGTCCATCCCCTCCCTGAGAAGGTAGCAGCCGTTCCGAATTTCCCCACGCCCTCGACCGTCAAAGCTCTGCAGGAATTCTTGGGCATGATCAACTATTATCACCGTTTTCTGCCAGCCATTGCCGCCACTCTTGCTCCCCTCTACGCCTCCCTAAATGCCAAGCCAAAGGACTTGAAGTGGGGTCCCCTTCAAGAAGCGGCCTTCTGCAATGCAAAGAAGGCCCTATCAACTGCTGCGGCTCTCACTTTTCCAATCCCACACGCCCCTCTCCTTCTCTCCACCGATGCCAGCGACGTCGCTATTGGTGCAGTACTCGAGCAGGTGGTCAAAGGCTCGCCCCGCCCATTGGCCTTCTTCAGCAGAAAACTGTCCAAGGCAGAATCGGGTTATTCTACCTTCGATCGAGAATTGCTGGCGGTGCACTTGGCTGTCCGTCACTTTCGCCATTTCTTAGAAGGTACGCCCTTCGTCATTCGCACAGACCACATGCCTCTGGTGCACGCCTTCACTCGACAGTCTGACGCCTGGTCCGCCCGTCAACGCGGACATCTCTCCACCGTGGCTGAATACAATTGCACCCTCCAATACATCCCTGGGAAAATGAATCCCGTTGCCGATGCCCTGTCAAGAAACACGTTGGCTGCCGTTCAACTGGGATTGGATTACAACGGCCTGGCTGAAGCCCAATGACAGGATCCAGAGTATCAAGCTTGTAGGACATCCTGCACGTCCCTTCGTTGGGAGGATTTTCCCCTCGAAAACTCCAACACCACCCTCCTCTGTGACGTCAGTACTGGTGAAAATTTACTCCGTGCCACCAGACTTACAAGCCCCCAGTGAAGCATCACATACCAACGGATTTGCACTCTGCAACGCACGTCTTCCTGCGCAACGACACCAGCAAGCCACCGTTAACGCCCCCTTACACGGGACCTTTCCTTGTGATCCGACGCAGTCCGAAAGCATTCCTCCTAAACCTTCGGGGCAAAGAAGACTGGGTCTCCATTGATCGTCTAAAACCTGCTTATCTTCTGCCAGATGACCCGCCTACAGTTCGCCTCTCTAGATCAGGGCGCCCTATTTAACATGTACAGTATGTCATTTTTAGGGGGGGAGCCATGTACCAACTGTGTTTCACACAATTGTACATAATTCCTTTTGTATATATTATGCTTGTATCTTCGCTCCTCCCTCGCACTAAAATGAACATGAAAATTCCTGTCTGGTTTTCCCTCTGTGATTTTGTCTGTCTTGTGAACTTGTCATGTCCTGTTCCCTTGAGGTTTTGTATATAAGGAGAGTGTTCCACAACAATACAACTCAGTTGATTGCATCCTGCCTTTGACTCACAACCCTTCTCTCGGCTCGTCACAATACAAATTAAGTAGCCGAATCTGTACACTCACAATATTTGGTATCCTTTAAGCTATAATACAATTCACACCACTTTCGCACATGACATCTAAATATGAAACTAGAAGGGATTAAAAAGATTAAATAAATTAATAAAAATAAAGCTTGTCAGGATAACTAATTGATATGATAAAGATAATGGCACCAATATCTACCCTCTGTCCAATATAGATATACCTACGTATCACGTAATCATCAACCGCCAGTTGTTGCAGTGACTTTATTGTTGCCTGATCTACTATCAAACTGTCATCCAATTATTCAACATGCAGAGATAACAGTTCAATCAATAACTCTGAATAATAAGTGAAAGCTGATGCTTCATGGAGCTCCAAATTATATTTTTGCAGTATCTAAAAAAATACTATTGAAAGAATCTTGGTATTGATTGAAAGGCTTCCTTTGGTTACAATTATGATGGAAATTCTGCCATATGCCTCAGATTATATATTTGAAACATGTTTCAATCTGTATTCTTACAGGTTCTATATCCTTTTAAAACATTGCAAACATTAGCAGCTAATTAATGATAACTATTTTGTTTTGGCAAATAATAATACTTTAAAATCGGATGTCTGGTATCATATTTAGACCCCATGTCCCCTTAATTAGTGCACACTACTCACTTTGCAAATACAAATAATGTATATTCATTTAAGCTGCCTCAATATACAAAATATACTGTACACACACTTTACTTCAAAATTGTGGAAAATAATCCTTTGATTAGCATTACCACTGTTGATGCATGCTCAAGAGCCTTAACAATTTTGCCATGTTATTATGAATCATATATATATATATATATATATATATATATATATATATATATATATATATATATATATATATAGATATATATATATATATATATATATATATATATATATATATAAATACATACATATATATATATATATATATATATATATATATATATATATATATATATATATATATATATATATTTATATACATAGATATATGTACCATGTCATCGGATAATGAGACATTGGAACAGGGATTTATTCACTTTATTATACAAAAGTTCGTGGATACACTATGTACAGCTGATACTAACAGGTGGGTACCTTGTGTAATGATCGCTCAAATAGTAGCGACTAAGCCTCTTCAAGCAAGATGCAACCTTGCTCTATCAACATGTTGAACTATTAGGTTTTGTGGAATTCTCAACTGTGATGGAAATATACTGTCAAACACATCACCTTTTAATTCTAGGGTCATTAACCTTGATATATAAAACATATATTTTGCATACAAGGGTTAGGATATTACTCCCCCCTTAAGCTCCTCACTCCTAGAGAAGGTGCACACTCGCCTTCTCTAGTCTATGGTATATAGAGGGCACTCCCACCTGGAATAGGCATGGCATGTACTAGACAGAAATGGAACACAAAATATATACATAAGGATCACCCAAAAAAATAACACATCTTTCACAAAAAAATAAAAAAATTTAATATTTCATGAAAAAATGTACGCAATAAAATATAAAATAATTTCACTCATGTATATTATGACTTCTGTAACTGAAATATAGATCACCCAAAGTTTGAAATATAAAATCATATCTAAATCCATATTACAAAACCTCATCAATAACCTCCCTCTAGTTGCAGGCAACACGAGCCTTTTGGGCGGGACAGGGGTAGGAATATATATCCCTTCATCCCTCGATTTTACTTGTCTGGGTTTACTGCATGATTTTGCAACACAACTCAGCACCACCGTTTCTATTTTTATTTTAAAAATCTCTACTACACTTGCACTTGTAACTATCAATCGGTGGCCACTACCCATTTTCGCGAGAAAATCATTCATCTTCCTGCCCTTCTCTTATAACTCTAAGTATAAGGTATTCACATCTACATATTCTCTAACGCTGCCTTTTCTCAAGGCTGAACTTGAATCCTATTACCACTTGCCCTTCGGTAACTGCCCAGCCCCTACCAAGCAGGAATCATATAAATACATGAATAATAAAGCATCCGCCTGACGGAACTCACCTGACCTATTCAACCTCAAATTGTTTTAGGGTTCACTCAGCAGTATGTCATTCGTATTGCTACACTCAGCAAAATTACCACAATACATTACATATAAATTAAGCACCAACATAAGAACACAATGTTATCATCAAGTTTATTTAAAACACGCCAAAAGAAGAAATGATGTCTGCTCAAAAAGAAAAAAAAAATATACACATCAACTCAAAGAATATTACGTATGCAGGGGTAAGGAGGTACACTCTGATTGAGACTTTTAAAAACTAAAACTATCTCTTCAGGCCCCACATGTATGTGTGCCTGATGATGTTCCGACACTGCGCCATTAATAATGATTTGTAAAACTACTGTGTTAGATTTAACCATCTTTACTCGGCATGGACCCAAATACGCTGGCTCTAGTTTGTGTTTCCTAGATTGTAATCGTTTCAAATACACACAATCTCAGAGAAATACTTTTACCGGTGCATTGGTAAATAGACACAGTATTGCTCAGTTGAAGGATTTGGCAACTGTTGTGAATTAATCAGGATTGAATATGGTAACATAGAATCCTGTCCATACACTAAAAAGAAAGGTTTGTCTCTGAGCGAAGCATTATATGCAATGTTCAAAGCTAGCTCAGCTCTAGGATGCATCGCGTGCCAATGAAGGGGTTCATCCGTCACTTAGTAACGTATAATTTGCACTACTTCCTTATTATGCGATTCCACTAACCATTAGCTGAAGGCCTATATGCAGTCACTGACAGTGTTCAATTTTCATCAAGTCTATGACCGATTTCACCACCTTATTAATGAACTCAAGACCATTATCACTTACCAAAATTTTCGGACAACCAAACCTAGTAATTAAAGAGCACAGCGCCTGGGCATATGAATTTGCTGATTTATCCAACATTGTGTAAGTATGGGTGTAACGAGTAAATGCAACCACAAATACACATATATACTTATGTTGTGTTAAACCAGTAGGAAATGGTCCTACCACATCCATATGCCCCCTATAAAATTTAATATGAATCACAGGACAGTTTCTGGTTAACGGTACATTGTTTTCATGTTCTTTGAAACAGTTGCAAGTATGAGAGCATTTTATTTAATTTTCTATAGATTTATTCATTTCTAATCAAAAGAAGGATTCACGTGCTCTCCTTAATGTTTTATCAATCCCTAAATGCCCCGCATACGGACTTGCATGTACAATGTGGATGGCTTAATTAATTAAAGAGGGAGGAACAACTACCTGTGCACAAAATGCCCCTCACCTTTTCTCGTAAGCGCAATATAAGATATAATTTTCTATAAAAAGAATTCTCACGAGGCATTTTGAGAAATGGTGTGTAACTTCGATTTTCCTTTAATCACTGCTCACACTCTCTCCTTCCATTCCTTTTTTTTCTGTATCTCTGGGACTTCCTTTATGTCCCAACTTCCCAAGTCAATCACACCTGCATCATCAGGGCATTCATTCTCGACACCCCTGGTCACGTCCTCGACCACCCACATATATTTCCCTTCACTGTTCCCATCTCTCTAACTCTCTTCAGCATCTAAACCCCCCCCTCTCTCTCTCTCTCTCTCTCTCTCTCTCTCTCTCTCTCTCTCTCTCTCTCTCTCTCTCTCTCTCTCTCTCTCTGGTGGATCTCATTTTCTGATTGATTCCCGCGTGAATTCATATCCTGTTCTCTATTTTAATGGGAGTCTTCAATATTTTGGTTTCGTTCTTCCATCCTCTTTTGTGACTTAGTTGTTACTCCTATTACTGCACCTCTAGAGAGGGCATCAGCTACCTTGCTAGCTTTACCTTCTATGCGGTGAAAGCCCTTTATATTGAATTAAAACAATCTTTCAATCCATCTTGCTTGTCTAGATGTCAAGTAACTTTTATAAAATAAATCACGTAAGGGGCGATGATCACTTTGCAAATCAATCGACTGACCTAATGAAAAGAACCGATGCCTCTCTAGAACCCAAAGAATAGCCAAAGCCTCTCAATTGAATGTACTATAATTCTTTTCTGCCCCTTTTAACCCTGGATAGGTACGGTCCTCGGACACCCCTTTAAGGGTATACTCGGACGCGAACGACCCCGACACCAAAAAAAATTCTTGAAAAATCAGTTTTTGCAGTAACCTCCTTTTTTCTTTTGCCAAAAAAAACTTCAATGAATGTTTAAAACAACTGTAAAGATAAATACTACTCATCTGCAGAAAAACTATTTACTATAAATATTTTAAAAAATTAAGTAGAAAAAAAAAGACCTGACATAAAAATTCATAAAAAAAAAGTTTATACATATATACACAAATCCTTTTAGGAATTGATTCTTGAATGTTTAGGACACATCTTGATGTATTTTGGATGAAGTCAGACCCATGGAGGTGAAGATCTGAAATGAGAAAAAAAGGGTAATTTTTTTTGGCCAAAAAAAATTGTCCAAATTTCATGAATTTTTTTGGGTACCCAAATGAAATAGGAAGTGGCTAATTTTTTTAGGGAATAAACATATGTTATCCTAAAATAGAAATATGTAAAAAAATCTTCATTATTTTGTAAATTACATTTATATCGGGGGCCATATCTAAAGGTAATTTTTTGAGTACTTGGAAATTTCGTAAAAAAATACATATATTTAATATATAATATGATATTTATGCAGGTAAAAATATACCAAAATATCACAAATTCTATAGGGAACAAGAATATATATAGATAGGGCAGCTTACGCTTCGGATATGTCCACAAAATGGCCGCCAACCACACTGACTCAGACTCCCTAATCTGCCACTTGAAATGTAGGATGGGTATGTCAATTTCAAGGTGTTATTTACTAATCTAATTATTATTGGATATGCATAAAAATTGTATGGTGGGTTGCTGGATAATTGTCGATTATTTTACGACTATAAAATTAAAATTCTGACCCAAAAAAATTTTTTTGAAGGGAAATAAAATCGAAAAAAAAAATGTAAAACAATATTTTAGCTAAAAAAATTTGATGATATTCAATCAAAAAAAAAAGTAAACAAAATTTTCCGACAAATAAACATCTAGAGGAATCATTACTCTGTGATAGTTCCTTAGTACGTAGTAATTTTGAAAGAATTGGGAAAAAACGAAAAAATGGCAATCACCGGAAAATCGAACACATACCTATATATACGCCATATCTGGCTAAAAAAAAGATAGGCATGGGTAGCCAGATCATCTAGAAACACTTTCCAACACTATAAAAATATAAGTTTTGCGACACTACTTGCCAATTCCTTACGGTAACATGACTAAGCAAAAAAATGCAAAACAAATAAAAAGGGGCACTCGTGGAAAAATGGCCATTCTAATATACGGCATTTCAGAAAAAAAAAATTTCAGCCACGTGCTAGGCAAACCATCAAGGCATATTTTCCGACAAATAAACATATAAATGAAATATTACTCTGTGATAGTTCCTTAGTACGTAGTAATTTTGAAAGAAATGGGAAAAAACGAAAAAATGGCAATCACAGGAAAATCGAACACATACTTATATATACGCCATATCTGGCTAAAAAAAAAATAGGCATGGGTAGCCAGATCATCTAGAAACACTTTCCAACACTATAAAAATATAAGTTTTGCGACACTACTTGCCAATTCCTTACGGTAACATGACTAAGCAAAAAAATGCAAAACAAATAAAAAGGGGCACTCGCGGAAAAATGCCCAACATTCTAATATACGGCATCTCAGATAAAAAAAAAAAGACATGCACGTGTTAGCCCAACCATCAAGGCACACTTTCTAACACATAAACATGAAAAAAAAATCAATAATATACGGCAATTCCTTACTACGTAGTAAATTTTTACAAATATTGAAAAAAAACAGAAATTGGCAACCGCAGTTAAATACCCAATATACCAATAACTACGTCGTATCTGACAAAAACAAAATCACGCATGGGTAGCCAGATCATCTAGACACACTTTCCAACATTAAAAAAGCAAAAGTTTTACGACACTATTTCGCAATATCTTACGGAAAAATGACTTGGCAAAAAAATTAAAAAAAATTAAAAAGGGACACTCGTGGTAAAATGCCCGACATTCTAATATACGACATCTCAGATAAAAAAAAAGACATGCACGTGTTAGCCCAACCATCAAGGCACACTTTCTAACACATAAACATGAAAAAAAAATGAATAATATACGGCAATTCCTTACTACGTAGTAATTTTTACAAATATTGAAAAAAAAACAGAAATTGGTAACCGCAGTTAAATACCCAATATACCAATAACTACGTCGTATCTGACAAAAACAAAGTCATGCATGGGTAGCCAGATCATCTAGACACACTTTCCAACACTAAACAAGCAAAAGTTTTACGACACTATTTGGCAATATCTTACGGAAAAATGACTTGGCAAAAAAATGAAAAAAAATGAAAAAGGGGCACTCGCGGTAAAATGGTCCTCGTGGTGATGAACGACATTTTAACTAAAAAAAAAAACATGCACATGGTAGCCAAACAATCCACCAAGACTTTCCACAACTGATAACCTATACAAGTTGCACCATTCTACGACAATTTCATAATACGTAATAACTTTGATAATTATGCAAACTACCTCAGAAGGGTAAACTCGGACGCGAACGACCCCGACGCGTCTCAGAAATCGGGGAAGGAGTACAGCTACAGCAATGCACATCTGGACACTACTAGAGCGTGTAGGGGAGACACCTCCTGCAGGTCGATCACCCACAAATTCAGTCACAGGGGTGAGTCACGTGAGAAAAACCTGTTTTTTTTTTACGCTCGGGGTCGCAAACGACCCACCGTACCTATCCAGGGTTAATGCACTGGAAGCAAAACAAATGGGTCGCTCTCTAACTTCAGCATCTTGTTGAGAAATTATGACACCAACAAATAAGCTACTCGCATCTGTTGTTCTAAAAACGGGTGATAAAATCTAGGATATGCGAGTGAGTTATTACTAGTTAAGAAAGCTTTCAAAGGGCTAAAGGCCCTTTCTTCTACTACTTTACAATTTATCACTTTTATTTTCTTGTAAGCATCTAAGGGTCTCGCTATCTCTCCAAAACCTCTCAAGATTTTACAGTAATACCCAGAGAGCCCAAGGAACCCAGTGAGTTCCTTAGGGGTACGTAGCCTGGGGAAATCTCTTATAGCTGCTACTTTACTGGGGCAGGATAGGATACCTTCTGGGATTGTTATTTGACCTAGAAATTCGACCTGTTTACAGAAAAAATTGCACTTTGACAAATTTATTTCCATACCATTACGTAGCAAGGCTTCTAAACCTTTAAGAATATTATTATGATGTTCTTTGGCCGTTTTTCCTGTAATTATGGTATCGTATAAATAAACAAGAAAATTATGGTAAATTAATGACGATAAAACTGCCATCATTACTCTAGAGAAATGACTTGGAGCATTTTTTACACCAAGAGGAAGGAAATTAAACTGAAATAGTTGATTGTTACCTATAAATGCCATTTTAAATTTAGTGTTTTCCTAAATGGGTATTTGATAGTATCGAGACTTTAAATCAATAGCAGTAAAATATTTGCTAGCTCGTACCTTCACAAGTATTTCTTTGATCGAGGGCAATGGAAATGCATTTTCTTTGGTGACTGCATTCTACTTCCAATAATCAACACAATGTTACCAAGCTATTCCTTTTTCCTAATAGCTACAATTGGAAAAGCTCAGAGGAATTCGCTCTCGTCGATTATTCCTTGTTCCGTTAATTTACTAATTTCCCTTTCTATATCTCCCTGGAAATAAATAGGTACCTTTTAAGGCCTTTACCTGACTGGCTTTGCCTGCCAGGTTCAATGCTAAAAGGAAATTGATCAATTCTCTCGGGTGGTTTGTGTCCAATTGTAATTGCATCATAATAATGATTAAAAACGTCACTAACTACAGGTTGATATTCTGGCAGATATAGTTTTCACGCTTGCATAATCAAGTTCTGAGTGCATTCTTCTATGTGGACTGGAGTTGTGGCTCGGAAGATCCCATAATTAGTTGTTTCACAAAACTCTAATTAATACACAGAATCATTTCCCAAGACAACTCCTTTTTTTGACAAATTAACTATTCTTATATCACCTCTGTTCCCTTTTATTCCTGATAAGCCCTCTAAGTCTACGTGTGCCCAATCCAGAAGAGGTTGAATACTTGTCACTGATATGCTCGTAAGTGTCTGGGGAGACAACACTTTTCCTCTTTCAGGTGCTAACTGCTAACATTCCCAGCCGCCCATTATGATATATGGGACACGTGCCAGCGACCTCGCTTGTAATGCCGCTGCCCCCTGCTCGTGTCCCTAGTGCTGCGGGGGTGAGGATGGGGGTACTCAGAGAGGTCCCATTGCTTCCTCCACCAAGTCCCTCGTAGTCACTCTCACCGCTGCCTTGGCTGCTGCTTCTGATGTCATACAAGGGGAAGGGGGGGGGGAGGGGGCATTTACCTCCCTTGTCTCACCCTTCCTCTGTTTCCTTTTCCTCGGATTTCGGGCGGGGGTTGGTATGTGTGTGCCACAGCCCGCCCGCCCTTGCCGTTTTTTGCTGGGCACTCTCGAGATAGATGACCATAGGTCTGACAAGTGTAACAGCTGGGGTATCCCTTGGTGGGGCACTTCACTCGTCGGTGCCCCTCTCCCTCACACTGCCAACATCTGTAGACTCTTCTCACCTGCTGACTAAGTTCTCCCCTCTCCCGCTATGGCGATTCGTGAGTGCCTCTGATGGCTGCCACCTTCTCGGAATAGGGGCAGTTATTCTCAGTCATTTTTTCTTTTGGCCAACTGTCTAGAATGTTTTGTATCACCATCACTACACCTGCTAATGAGCAATGGTCATAAAAAAAATGGCCGCATAAATACTGGTTTCCTAATCTGCGAATATGTTTATGGGCAATTGCTTTTTTATCACCTGGGAGATTGGTACTCCATGTAGCAAACGAATCTCAATCCCGAAAAATGCAATTTGCAAAACTAAGAACGGATTCACCTTTCCAAATTTTGGGTTTGTAATTTTCTTTTATGTCCCACTTTCTCGCATTGGGTAAGTCCTATTTCTCAATTAAACATCATTTCATTTCAGCATTACTTCATAAATTATCTTGTGGGCAACACATTACCTCCATTCCCAGAGCATCTTCCAGACACCTAATTACATAAATAGCTTTTTCTCTCTCTGACCACCCATATGTGGCTACTTCAAAGTCTTTCAAAAACATGTCAATCGATTGAAACCCTTCGTGAGGCCATTAATCATCAGAAGGCCTAACACTTGCCTGGAGTTCTGGCAGTTTTCGAACTACATTTTTCTTATCTTCACTCGGCTGTGAATGTGTACTTTCACTTATGTGCATTTGAACTTCTGTTATGTACATTGGATATGCTGTGGTATGCGTGCCGCTCCTCGTCTTGTTTAACTAATAAAATATTCATTAAGTCGGCTAGTTTATATAACCTGTTTCCAAAGTCTTGCATAATTTTTCTCGTCTATATTCTTCATCTGCATCACTATAACCAACTACTCCATCGCTTTCATCTCCCACAGCAGCAGCATCTGCTATGTTAGTCCTTGTGAACTTTTATTTTACCAGCTTAAAAAACAACTTTGCTCACAGCATACACAAACCGACGTATTTCTACACCCGATACTAATATGTCCCATGTCAATGGATAATGAAACATCGGAACACGGGTTTTTTCCCCTTTATTACAAAAAGGTTCGGGAGTACACTGTGTACAGCAGATACTCTCAGGTGAGTACCTCGTCTACTGATCCCTCAAATGGTACTGAATAACCCTCGGCAAGCAAGATGCAATCTTGCTCTATCAACATGCTGAGTTGTTAGGTTATGTAGAATTCTTCACTATGATGGAAATATACTGTCAAACTCATTACCTTTTGATTTTAGGGTCATTAACCTTGATGTATAAAACATATTTTGTATACAAGGATTAGGACACACACATATATATCCCAATAGTTTCATGGCCAGCTATGATGTTACCTCTTTATTTACTAATATTCCACTATCAGAAACAATAGACATTATTTCAACTAGACTATTTCCCAACCCGACTTCCTCA
Organism: Palaemon carinicauda; assembly: GCF_036898095.1. Taxonomy (NCBI): domain Eukaryota; kingdom Metazoa; phylum Arthropoda; class Malacostraca; order Decapoda; family Palaemonidae; genus Palaemon; species Palaemon carinicauda. The sequence continues at coordinate 86,080,932 of NC_090736.1, forward strand.
TTTCATGGTTTTAACGTTAACTCTTTTAGAAAATTACTTGAACTTGCCGTAACAGAAACTTTCTTTATTTTCAATAACAAAGTTTACAAACAGGTCGATGGTATGGCAATGGGTTCTCCTTTGGGCCCTACCTCTGCGCATATATTTTTATGTGCCACCTAGAAAAGTTGTTCATTGATCGGTGCCCTGTGTCCTTTAAACCCCTATTTTATAGACGTTATGTCGATGATACATTTGTTCTTTTTAGAGATAGACACCATGCAACTTTGTTTTTAGAGTACATAAACTCATTTCATTCAAATATTAAGTTCACTTTGGACTCCAAACATAATGATCAACTTTCCTTTTTAGATATTAAGATTTCACGTTGTAATGGTGCATTTAGTACTGGCATTTTTAGAAAACAAACTTTTACAGGACTTGGGTTAAACTTTTTTAGTCACTGTCTGATTTAATTTAAAGTAAACTCATGTAAAACATTAATTTTTAGAGCTTTTAATCTTTCTTCAGATTGGGGTAGATTCCACGAGGAAATTAGATTTTTAGAATCATATTTTATTAGGAACTGTTATCCATGTGACGTGTTTGATAAATTTACAAAACAGTTTTTAGATAACTTTTTTATTCCGAAAGCCACCGTACTAAACGTACCAAAGAAGCAAATGTATGTGTCTCTACAATTTATATATAACTCTAAAAATGTTAAATGTAAACTTGAAAAAGCTCTTTCTAATTTGTATCCATATGTTAATTTTAAGTTTGTATTAAAAAATCCACTATCCATAGGCAGCATGTTCACATTCAAAGACACTCTACCAGATTTGATGCAGTTCTCAATTGTTTATTTATACAATTGTCCTAAATGTAATTTAGGAACTTATATTGGTTGTTCCAACCGTCTCTTGACTCTTATAGAGGAGTCAGTCACCGTACAGGTTGTATTTTAAAGGAAAAAGAATTTTCTTCCAAACGTAATCACGCTCAATAATGTAAGCAATTAATTAACTATTCTAATTTCAAAATACTTGCCCAATCACCCAATAGCTATTCTCTACCTACCCTAGAATCACTTTTCATTAAACAGCTATCCCATACTCTCAATCACTCAACAACCTCTGTTCCTTTACATTGTTAGAATAATATCTAACTCGCATCAAATTAGGGGTAAAGTCTTTATTAATCAACTTACCTGTACTTGTATAAGGCCGCTATAATCTTGATAGAAGATTAATGTTCGAACTAAAAGTTCACTTTTTCATGGAAGGAACACACGTTCCAGGGAATGCTGCCGACAATGATGGTGTAACGACTTGAGCTCAACTGATTCTTCCAGTGTGATTCAACTTGAGAACAACTCCCGTTTTCTTTCGAATACTCTCGATCAATCGTTGAAAAATAAAGACGGGAAATCAAAACTGTTTCCTTATAAGGAATACATTTACCATTTAAGTAATTATTTCAATTAGAATACAAAAAGGGGAAAGTTAAAAATTTACATTTAATATTAACAAATGGCAATCATTCAGTTTACTTTTCGTCCATGACCGAACACCAAAACAAAACAGAAAGTAAGAACGACCTAACTAGTCAATTTGACTATTTCCCATGAATGCAATTACCATCCTCCAATCAACTATTTTTACATCTTCCCCAAATAACAAAAAGAAAAGTGGTTACACAAAGAACCATTTTGACAGATCAACTCTACAACAAAGAACACTTACAAAACGAAAAAAAATATTATTTACAATCTACCCTCCCGAGCTAAGTTTCTTATCAAGTTTCTGGAGGCAAGAGCAGTACTGCGGGTAGGCCTTGTAGATACTTCATCTGGCGAAGCTGTTCCAGTGTCAGGTATTTCATCTGTCTTAAAATTACCAACATTGTCCTCTTGTTAAATTTGAACATATAAATTAGGATCATTAAGCTCAGAATATAATTCTAAAGGTATTAAAAAACTAACATTAATTACGCTTTCAGTTTTATCAGGCTTAACAATACGAACAGTACGAACAACCCCTTCGTCGTCACTGAATGTTTCAACAATTCTAACTAATGGCCAATAAATTCTAGATCTTAAAGGCAATTTAAAGAGGGCAATTTCCCCTTTTTCCCACTTTCTTGGAGGCTAAAAAGAAGATCTGTTCTTTTCCTTTAAACCTAATAGATATTCAGAAAGCCACTTTTCCTTGAAGCTTTCGTAAAGTCCATCCCTAGTTTCCAAAGTATGAGCAAGGAGAGAAGAATACTCATTCTCCTCATCATACTCCCACTCAGGAACTTGTTCAGAATCACCAAACATTAAAGAAGGAATAAATATGCCAACCAAGAAATGATTAGGAGAAATTATATCTAACTCATTCTCACAAAATCTATAAGTTAAAGGCCTATTATTTAAAATTTTCTGAATGTCAGAGAGGAAAGTGACAAATTCAGAGAATGAAGGAGTATATCTACCAAGAGTTTTTAAAAGGCAATGCTTCACTGTTTTAATTAATCTTTCCCAAACAGCACCATACCATGCTGCGTACACAGGAATAGTTTTATGTGAAATTGAAGCGCCCCTAAACTTCTCCTCAAACTCAGAAGTAAGTAACTGTTCAATTATATTACCAGCCTGTTAAAAGGATTTGGCATTGTCAGAATAAACAGCGACAGGAACACCAAACCTATTAGAAAACCTAATGAAAGCCAATATAAATTCTGAAGTTGACATAGACTGGACAAATTCCAAATGTATAGCTCTTGTATTAAAACAAGTGAAAATAAGAATGTACGCCTTAAATTTTTCTCCATTTTTCTCCTTCAACCATAAGTGGCCTGTATAATCTACACCAGTATGAGCAAAAGGCACACTCAAATTAACCCTGGAAAAAGGAAGCGAAGAAGGAGAAGGGTACTTCACTGTGCAAGCATTATAACGCTTGCATACAATACAATCCTTCAGGACAGACAAAACTGCTTGCCTGGCTTTTACAATCCACAAACCATGCACGCGCAAAAAACTAAGAGTGGATTGCAAACCCATATGCATAGACTTACAATGGGCATAATAAATCAACAACCGAGTCAAACGATGCTCCTTGTCAACAAGAATCGGATTGACGATATCAAATTTTAAAGCAATATTCTTGTCAATCCGACCTTTAGTTCGCATTATACCATTCACGTCCAAAATCAAATTGAACTGCCTAACTAATGGTGGAAATTACACTGAAGAATCTCTACTCTTCAGATAAAATAATTCAAGAGGAAAAGCTTCTTCTTGCATCAACCTTAGAAGGTAATTAGAAGCTGCCTCAACAGGGTCAGCTTGAATTTTCCTAAACTTATGTACAACAGTAAATACCTTAGAAACTAAACTTATAAGTCTAGAAAAACTAGAAAAATTACTAATATTTACAAGAGGTTCCTTTTTAGGGAACATTACAGGAGAAATTAAGTCACCTTTCATATCATCAGGAATACGACCCAAAAGACCCTTAGGCCACTCGTCAGGAGAATTCAACCAAGAAGGCCCTTTGATCCAAAGACTGAAATTTTCAAGAAAGTGCTTACTAACACAAGGTTTGGTTAGTAAATCAGACTGATTGCTAGATGAAAGAATATAAGCTAATGAAACTCTACAAAATCTATCAGAAATCCTATCTAACAGACTAGAAATTTCCTTCAACCTATTATTTACAAATGTGTTTCTCTTAGGAGCCCTATTAGTTAGAATCCAACTAAGAACTACTTGGCTATCTATAAAAAGAGTTATGCTTTCAATTTCAGCACAATTTAATAGATTACTTTAAAAAATGGTGTCAAAAAACTTCAAAGCTAATTGAGCAGCCAAAAGTTCTAAAGTAGGGAGAGTCTTCTCCTTAATAGGGCTAACCTTGGTTTTAGCAAATATCAGGGAACTATGATCACCTTGCACAGCATACATAGCACAAACATAAGATTCCTTAGAAGCATCGGCAAACAAAAACAGCTTAACAGGAGCATCAGTTTTATAAGTTTGTCTAGAAAAGGAAGCTTGACTAAATTCACTGTAAGAATTACAAAATTTACTCCATAGTTTAGAAATTTCAGCACTAGCTGTTTCATCCCAGTTCGTAACTTGCTGGCACAACTTACGAATAATAAGCTTGCCCTGCAGCATTATAGGAGCAAATATTCCAATAGGATCAAAGACAGATGACAAAGCTGACAAAATATGACGCTTTGAGGAAGCACCCTTGTTCAATTGCTTAACCTTTAATTGTAAGGTATCTTGGTCAGAGTCATAAATATATCCTAAAGTCTTCATTTCAGAAGAAGCTACCTTTTCATCTTCATTAAGAGTAGACAACAAAGCAGGAATGTTAGAACCCCACTCCCGCAAAGGCAACCCCCCTGAATTCATAATTTTCTTAATAGAATTGATAATAAATGGCATCTGGGCTCCCTGATTAGAAGAGAGCACTAAGTTATCCATATAAAATTTGTCTCCAATCAGAGAAGCTACTTCATTCCCTCTATAGCTAGACAAATGATGTTGAATAATATAATTCAATATAAAGGGAGAACTTACAAATCCAAAAATTATAGTATTATATCTATAAGCAACAAACTTCCCATTTATCTTTCTAAAGAAACAAAATCTATTTCGATCTGCCTCTAAAGATAACCTAACTTGGAGAAAAGCCTTGACTATATCAGCTACAACTACATAATCATTATTCCTGAAATACAAAACCAAAGACAACAAGTTGTTCATCAAATCAATACCAGGGAACGCGGCTTCATTTAATGAAGGAGCTTTTCCCACCTTTAGACTACAATTAAATACAGGACGGATTTTAGTGGTGACATTTTCATCATTTCTGATGACAGGACAATGAGGAATGAATACTTGAACTGCGGTTCTATTTTTAACAGGCTCAATAATGCCAAGCTCCTCCTGTCTATCAAAAACTTCCTCATATTTAGAGGATATATTCTGATCTTCTGATTTAGAATAAATCCGTTCAGCAACTGCCAAAGAAATCTTTAAATTGTTTGGGACTTTTTCAATTAAATCCTTTTTCCATGGTAACTGGACGTGATAATGTCCTTCATGAAAAGAAATTGATTTAGCAAATTAAGCAACTTCTTGGTCTTCATAAGGAAGGGAATTTTCATCTTTAATCCCAATCGATTCTAAATTATAGAATCGTCAAGTCCATACTCTACACAAGATTCAGGAAAGATATCATTCAATGGATCGAACTTATAGCCTACTGGATTGACTGCAAAATTCACTAATAGCTTCTGTTTTCCAAGTTGCTTAGGAGGAACAACTTCCAGAAGTCTATTCTTATCAGGCTTAGAAGTCTGTTTACTCTCCAAATTAAGGGAAGAATTATAAAAAACTCTAGATTCTCTGTTACATTCAGGTACATATTTAATTTCCTTATTAGGAATAAACCTAACAGATTTACCTTTACCATTACCTCTTGGTCTATTTTCCAAGATTTTATTACTATCAATTTTAGGACAAGACTCTACCTTTCTTACAGGTTTACAAGGTTCATAAGAATCAATTCTCTTATAAAAAAGCTTCCTTTGTGAAGTATGAACAAAATTGACTACTGTACCAAATGGAATAATCCCATTGGCCAACTTAATTACTCTAACCTTAATATTAAACAACTCTACAGAGTCTAAATCTAACTGATTAAATTCCTGAAGGATATCATTCCCTAGGATACCTAATATATTTACAATTTCAGAATTCCTCCCTGGGTAATTATTACATACAGAATAACCAGCAGATTCCATATTTTTAACTACAGAAGGCAACATAGGAATTTGTATGGAAAGATTAAAATTTTCCAATGCAAAAAAACAGACAACTAGTCTTTTTCCCACAAGGCATTGTTAAATCAGCTACCAAGTGAAATCCATCACTAACTCTAGCTGGCAACCCAAAAGAAGAAACTAACCTAGATAAAGGAGCACCACAATAATCTCCTAATCTGCTATCAACAATTTCTTTATTAATAACACTAAACTGGGCTCCAGTGTCTAATAGAAAACAACATTTAAAAGATATCCTACCCCTACCAACTTTGAGGGTAATAAAGGGAACAAAAATTTCAGACCCTGATCGACAACTTAATAATTTTTCACCAAGATCCTTACTAGCATGAGGACACATTGCTCCATGATGTTCAGATTTATTACAAGAAAAACATTTATAAGGTAACAATGATTTATTTCCCGGCCATTCCGAGGCCCCATGCCTATCACTCAAGCATTTAAAGCATAAAGTTAGTTCTTCGGCTCTATTCTTCCTAGATTGCAAAGTATTAACCTAGTACATCTAGAAGAATTATGACCAATTTCTTTACAAAATTTACATCTACCAGAAGATAAAGGTTTACTGGTAAATTGAACTTTATTAGAGTCATTACTAGCAGAAGATCTATTACCAAACTTAGATTGCTGGAAATTACGGTCTTTACCTTCAAATTTAACTTCTTTACCTTCATGTTTAACTTTAGGTTTTCCACCAGCATTTTCATTATGACCTAAACTAAGGCGTGCAATAATACTCTGATAATTATCTAACAACTGGTTAAAATTAGGATAGGAAGATCCTGTAGTTCTAGAAAGTTCTATCTAAAAATTTCTAGGAAGCTTCCTATTTACAATTTTGCTAGTTAGCAATAGAGCAGCCGAATAAACTTCAATCAGATCTATACCAAGTCCCTTCAAGTCAATGAATTTATTATTCAAAGATCTAACTAAAGATTCTATTTCACTAAGGGATTTGACTTCAGAAATGTTCAAAACTTCACCTATAACTTGATCAATTATGTTGTCTTGATCTACAAAATTAAGATTTAATTGCTTAAAAGCCAAATCAAAACCCTCATCATCTACTGTAATGTTTTCTACTACACTTAAAGCTTCACTTAACAAATAACCCTTTAAATAAATAAACTCTTGAGCACTAGTTAGGTTAGGCATACCAGCCAAAGCATTATTAAAAGCCTTCTTAAAGTTAAAATAGGCAAATGGATTAGCTGCATTATTTTCAAACTTCTGAATTTGAATAGGAGGGAGAGGCAACTTTACAATTTTACTAGAACTATTTTGAGGAGTATTCTTACCTCCAAACAAATTATCAAATTTTACTCTAAATTCAGACAGAGTTTTCTGTACTTCATAATGATAATCTCTTGCTGCTTGCATAATACTAACTAGTTCATCTTCAGCAGCAATTTCACAAATGCTTGCATTAAAATTCTCAACTATTACTAAATTAGCATCAATTTTGTGAATGAATTCTGGCAACAAAAGACCATTAATTTGATCGTCCTTTAAAGAGTTAAACCCTTAACATAGGCCCTCTTTCTTATTAACTTTTTCATTTCAGCCTCATCCATCTTGAACAATGTCTTTAACTAATACTAAATTACCCAAGGAAAAATAAAAACTTAACTTAATCAAGTCAATGCAAAGCAAGGTATCATCAGTTACTTCCTAATGAAAATAGAGCATATCATGCTAATAGCAGAACTAGGCTAATCAACAGGTTATATACATGAAAAGGCTACTAACTCAACCTAAACTGAAATTAATACAGTATAAATTAAGACCGATACTGCTCCTTTCCTTATTAGGAATAACAGCAGTACAGGTATACAAAAAATCCTGACATTACAAAACCAATTGAGCCTAGAGAGGACAACAAAAAAAGTAAATACTTGACACTAGAACAGCTAAACTAACTTTGATTTTAGGCCTTTACTTAAACTAAAAATCAGCCATTCTCTGCGCCAACTTCAGATTTCCATCGTAATTGAGATGAACTCCATCCCTGGCATAAAGGCGTGGGTCGGAGAATCCCCTAACCCCTTTCATAATGAACAGACTATGTTTTCCCTTCCATTTATTCAACCACTTGTTGAATTTATTTGACTTTGCTTTAAAGTCCTGCCGCAACGCGTCAAAACTTTCCAAATGGTTGAAATAGAATCTATCCTCTATTTGAGCTAAAATTTATTTCGCATCAGGACAAAATTGCTTCAACAATTCCGCAAAGGCCTCACAATTGCGCTCTACATGCCATACCTCCGCAGTACTAGGGATAGCGTCCAGATCGTTGCTTCCCAAAAACACAAAAACTCGATCAGGCGTAGGCCTCCTACGAGGAACAAAATATCGCTCTACTTCAATTTTAATACTTTCAAAGGTTGCGCCCCCCTTATGAATGTAACAAAACCCGTCACATTCTTTCAGGCGTAGCTCTGACAACCTCCTAACCCAACTATGTCCAATGACTGGAGTCATAACCAAAGAAAACAACAGGACAAAAGCAAACTGAAGTCTCACGGGTAAAAGAGCACTTTTTAGTTCGAAAATGTTAGAATAATATCTAACTCGCATCAAATTAGAGGTAAAGTCTTTATTAATCAACTTACCTGTACTTGTAAAAGGCCGCTATAATCTTGATAGAAGATTAATGTTCGAACTAAAAGTTCACTTTTTAATGGAAGGAACACACGTTCCAGGGAATGCTGCCGACAATGATGGTGTAACGACTTGAGCTCAACTGATTCTTCCAGTGTGATTCAACTTGAGAACAACTCCCGTTTTCTTTCGAATACTCTCGAACAATCGTTGAAAAATAAAGACGGGAAATCAAAACTTCTTTCCTTATAAGGAATACATTTACCATTTAAGTAATTAATTCAATTAGAATTCAAAAAGGGGCAAGTTAAAAATTTACATTTAATATTAACAAATGGCAATCATTCAGTTTACTTTTCGTCCATGACCGAACACCAAAACAAAACAGAAAGTAAGAACGACCTAACTAGTCAATTCGACTATTTCCCATGAATGCAATTGCCATTCTCCAATCAACTATCTCTACAACATATTGCCTAACGACTTTCCCCACTTAATCTTCAAACCATTACTTACACGCACTACTATGAGATTCAGGGCCTCTGTAACACGGTTTTTTGGACTTTGCTCCTTATCAATGCATCGGATGTAGCTGAAAGTTGACATATGTATATTTTACAACCACACACAAATTTTGTCAGCATTATCAATAACCTAAACCCGATAGTTTTAATTTTTATAGAGTAAAAATTATCTAGCTGACGCCATGGCCAGTGATAATGAGCCAAGAGTCAGAAACATTCATTACGTAAGCAATGTAAACACCTTTTGACAAAATTTTGCCCCGCTCATCCACCAGACACCCATTCACCTTGTTCCATCGGCTCTGAAACCCATAACAGTCAAGAATGGCTAGCAGGATTTGGAATTGCCCCCGTGGTTGGAAAACTGCATTTATCTTACGACTTGCAACTTTATACAGTCAAGAGAAAGCCCGTGGCCATATTTACTATAGCCTGAATAGGTAATTATTCAGTTTCTAGTTTAAATCCAATGTTCATGGTCTGATTTGTATTTAGCGTAATATGATTATAATACTTGTAATGTCATTCAGGCTTTTGAACATTTCCATTAACTATTCACTATGCCACCAAGAGAGAGAGAGAGAGAGAGAAAGAGAGATTGTATGTAAACAGTCTTTATATAACTATTTTTTTTAAAATAAGAATTTTGTGCTAAACTCTCCATCAGACCAACGGATCATCCGATATGATTTTTTTTCCTCTTCTTAGGCCGTACGACCGTGTTGGCTATGTTTTGGGCATGACTGCATTTGGTAAATAAATCATGAATAGTTTTAGGAGTTTAATTGTACATCTAATGGGAATTTATAGAAGTAAAGTGAACATAATTCATTTATCCTTTAAAATAATTACTACATGTAGCAAACAAATAGTAGTAAATATGATAATGCAATGAAGGAATGATACCATACTTTATCTTTAGCTTCAACAATGGCAATAACATACCCAGTTGCCATAATTTATCAGCTTAATGAAATAACCTATCATCTAATGTTAAACTTAATTTCTGAGGAGGCCATGGCTTATTGCACAGTGAAAAAAACATGACAAAGACTTTATGAATGGCGGAACGATACATAAATGTGGGTGGGGTATCTGTGCTAGCGTAGTAATACTACTGTAGCAGTAGTGCCGCAACAGTAGTATACATGAATTAAACGTTTAGGCCAACTGCTGGGATCCTTGAGGATCATTTAGCACTTCTTACAACTACTAGAGAAATGAGTTCTTATAGCCAGAATTTAAATTTTCTGATCCAACAATGCCCATGATAGCCTTCAGTGTTATCCTGAATTATAACGAGGCCAAAGTGGGTGGAGCCTCATGAAGTCATCATTCTGACGATAATTATTGGGGGAGGTTTAAAACCAAAATACGGTACCGGCTTCTATTTTTTTTTCTCAGTAAATAGGTAGGTAGATAGACAATAAATAAAAATTGCTTGACATTGGATATAGCAGTTATCAATGAGCTTGTCTACTACGTTTTTGAAAATTAACAACTATTCCCTACACCTTGTCAATCTGATTGTGACCTATAAAGTAGACTGTAATTTCTTAGGAAACTTATTTTGGGAGTTAGACTAACAATCAAAGTGTTTTTGTATTTATTAACATATTTTGTTGGTTTGTTCATTATGACAATTATCAGTGGAGAGGTTTCAGAGTTCATAAAGGTGTACTGCTTTGCTTTTATTTAAACTTTTGTGTCATTGTTGGCAGAGGTATAGCTTTCGTTACGTATAGCCAATCATCGATCGAGAAAGATGGAAGAAATGCCGTCATAAGTTACGTAACGAGTGCGTTCGAAACCTTTTCTCTGAATAAGTTGGCCTGTCTACGAAAAACGTCACTTTTACATTATAAGTACCAAATTTATTCAACCTACGTAATGCAGAATATTGTCAAAATTTATGTGTAGATATAATGTACATTCTGAATAAACGTTATATTTATGAAGTTCATAGATAAAAAATTATTGTGAAAAAACCGTGTTACAGAGGCCCTGAATCTCATAGCAGGTGTGTTTTTTTCTTATCCGGAATTTTTTTTTTTTTTTTTTTTTTTTTTTTTTTTTTTTTTTTTTTTTTTTTTTATTCCAGGTTATTTCTGCGTATTATTATTTTGATTCCCATATTTATGATGTTTTGTGAATTCTTCTTTAAAGTGTTCTGTGTATTTTCTGATTTTGATATTGCTCTTTTCCTATATCATTCATTTAATGTTTTAGTGTTTTAATTTTCAAATTGATTTAAATGGTTTAATTTATTATTTTTAGTATATTTCATCCACTTCAATTTTTATATATTTCGATGTATTTGTTATAATTCTTGCCTTTTTAACAGAATTTCATTGACTAACGTAATGTCTATTGATCTGTGTTTTACATTCCCTTTTTTAGCTCTGATGATGGGAAATGTTGTTCCCGACAGCTTAGCCAATAAACTGTCCAAATGTTGAAGTATCTGCTTTCCTTGGTCTTTCTACTAAACCTCAAGCTTTCTAAAAGCGAAAATGCCATTAATTACTTACGACGCAAATACGATGGATCTACAGTTTGACTCTACCTTCAACTTGAATCCTCCACGAAGAAACTGAAGAAGGCTGAACTGGACCATGAATTTCTTTTGTATTGCAAGATGAGTAACATTGTTCCTAATTTTGTGAAATTTAAACTTTATCGTTCTCAATAATCAGGATTATACCGACAAAATGCTTAACATTCTTTCAGACAACAGTAAATTTTGTGAAATTGGGTCTCCAGAATTTAGTTTGATTTATAAAGTAGAGGACAAAATCAACCGTAACCTTAAACAACTCAAAGATGAATCCTTTTTATCAGAAGAAACATACCATTCCTTGTACAGCACTGGTTCATCCTTCAGCGTTTTAAATAGTTTACCCAAGGTTCACAAAGCTGACATACCATTACGTCCCATTCTGGCTGCTTACAACTCCGCTAATTTTGGTATAGCTGAATTTTTAGTCCCTCTACTCAGTGATCTCACTTCCAATGCTTACACCTTGCAAAACTCATCTCAGTTTGTACCTCATATTCTTCCGCAAGATCCCAATAGTTTTATGGTCCATTATGATGTTACCTCTTTATTTACTAATATTCCACTATCAGAAACAATAGACATTATTGCAATGGGGGCAAAATCAACTTTCGATATTGGGCTAACCATGGCATCCGCCCAAAGGCTTTCCTAGTTGAAATAGTATTTTTTTTTTATTTCTAAAAAAAAAAAAAGGTATTTTGTACGGGTAGCCCCTATATGGGGGCGACCCATACAGTATTTAGGGGTGACACGTGCGGGTGCATATTTCCCCCCTGAAAAGGTTATTGAATGCCCATACAATTCTTTTGTTTCAGCAGGTAGCATGTGGCATGTAGCTTTAGCATGTAATTACATAAAAATCAATATATACCAATATGTAGGCGAAAAAAATTGGTCAATACAAAATTGATTTTTATTGATGAAAATATCTATATATAGAAATACGAATCCCTTTACTTTATCGATTCCTAACAACCATCACAGTTATTTTATTAAATACACATGAAAAAAGAAAATGACCAAAAAGTAGCGTATCGCAGTTATCGTGTTAAAGGGTAGCCTCTCAGAAACAACCTCACCTCATATTGAAAGAAGTTAAAGGGGATTAATTTTGATTATGTGAGATTCCCTCCTGGTCCTACCCTTTAAGACCACACGCACCCAATCACTCTATGCCTCTCCACCTCCTGCTCAACTTCAATGTCAGGGAACACAAATGTGTCCTTGACATACACGCACTTGCTTCGTAAAAAAGAAAGGTTATATTTTCCTCCCTCCCTTCCCAACACTTTTTCCACATAGTACACTTTAGAGCTTTCCTGCTTCCCCTCTACCTCCAGCTCAACCAAAACAAAATCGCTCACTTCAACCTCCTTTCCATCAAAGGGGGATTCACAATAACATAATGGCAGATCCACTACCTCTTCCGAATACTCGGAGCAGTCGTCCAACTGGACTGTTATTAGGCCATCCTCACTGTCACTACTACTATCTTCTTGCCACTGTTCCGACGGCATAGTTTTCCCCTTCTTTGCATTCAGCTTCTGCGCCGCACCAGTCTTGTTATCCTCTCTTGCCTACTTATCTGCCATAGCCTCCGAGTTCTCGGTGAGGACAGACGCCCGGATCATCTTTCTCCCCTTGTCACGAAAACGGGGACAAACTTTGGGGAAGGGGTGGATATCCTCAGGAGTGATGGTGGCAGAAGATCCTGAAGGTCCTGGAGTGGGCTCACTCACAGAAGGTGAAGGTTCCTAAGATGGCGGCTTGGGAGGAGACGAAAGATCTGCATCCAAGGCACAGTCCAAATCCGGTAGCTCCTCGCCAGCATCTAGAGGTTACTCCATGACCTCTGCCCCAGCAAACGATTCATCTGGGAAGATGCTGCGGTTGATGGGCCTGATGTCAGTTGCAGAAAAACAACTCAGGATATTGGAAGGAGTGGCACTTCTGATCCATGCCTTGGACGCACACTCTGGCAGCATGTGCTCCGGGAGGCCAGTGTTGGGTGGCATGAAAAAGAATTAAGATTGCAGTGACCTCAGGTACGTCTTGAATGGGCCATAGACCCTCACATCCGATGGCTGGAGCTTTGACGTCGTGTGGGGTGGCAAAGTGACAATAACTATGCCATTGTCAATGGCATAATTAATGGCATGGATATTCAAGTGAAACACAGCATTGTCTATGATAAGAATGATTTTGTTGTCCACACTACAAAAAATCTTATCATGGACATGCTGGAGTGTCTCCAAGAAACATTCTCCATTCATCTACCCATTCTGATGCGATATACCCTTGGACCCATCAATTGTACCTCTCATGAACAAGTCTTTCCATCTCTTTCTGGGCATAATAAAAATTGGAGGGATGTTATGTCCTGCAGCATTTACAATTCCAACAAAAGTCAGGGTGGCCCCTCGTTCCTGAGAAACCTGTAATGCAACTGGCTGGGCTCTCTCACACACAACCTTTACCGGCTTCAGCACAGTTGATAAGCATGTCTCGTCCAAGCTGTAGATCCGGTCGGGACTGACGCAGTACTTCTCCATTGCCTCGATATACGCCGTGAAAAAACAGTCTACACTAATTTATTAATGACTGTGCCCGGGCAATGGGTATACCCTCTTGAGTCTTTAACTATAGCTCGGGATGACGACACATGAAGGCATAGTACCAGTCCCTGGAAACCATCTTCTCTTCTTTCCAGGCTTGAAGAATCGACTTGCTGCCACAAGCTACAACGTAGGTATAGGCCATCCTATGAAATTCCGTCGTAGGAAGACCATAGAACATTTTCGTTATCTTGATAGCATATGCAGAGATGTGACCCTCCTGTTCTAAGCTGAAGACCCATTGGGAGTTCTGTTGTATGGACAAAAAAGTCTTGCCATCAAAAAATTTCTTTAACCTATTGAAGGCATCCTGCAAACAAAACAAAGCCTTAGGCTACAGCCACAACCAATTAAGCCTTAACCTAAAGCAAAATCATTAGCCTGAAGGCATGTAGAATATAGCTTAGAAATTGGCTTTTGTTGTAAGATTTTTACTTTTTCAACCCGGTGCTTAAAAGCCTCTTCTATGGCTTTCCTGTCAACTCGAAGCTTCCCCTAGGTGATAAATTTGTGAGGCATGACGGTGGATGAGGGTTGAGATTAGTCTGGAAAAGAAGAATTTGTAATTAGGAATTGTAAAATAAAATATGTTAAAACAATAAACAAATTAAACAATCGGGGACAAGCCGTATATATGATAGCTCGGAGCGACCAGTACGGTAGGTGTACACGTCGCCCCCGTACATATCGCCTCCCACAACAAACTTATCTCAAAGCACTTCTCACGGCAACACTTTCGACGGCTTCGTCACTTTTATCAGTCAAAATTATGTTAATATGGCCTTTATCATCAATCGATAAATAAGTAAAACAATCACAATATATTCACACACTCAGGACCCTATATTGGTAACACAAAATACTACAAGGAAACCAACAAAAAGAAAAATGCTCACCTAACAGGAACAACGGTGGACCAGTGTTGGTCATAAATATACCGGACTGTTTGGATGGAGCTTTTACATCCTCAGTTTGTGTGACGTCATTATACCGCCGCCATTAGTCATTTGTCGATCGTG
>NC_090736.1:86096576-86101576 GCF_036898095.1 Palaemon carinicauda
CATCACAGTTATTTTATTAAATACACATGAAAAAAGAAAATGACCAAAAAGTAGCGTATCGCAGTTATCGTGTTAAAGGGTAGCCTCTCAGAAACAACCTCACCTCATATTGAAAGAAGTTAAAGGGGATTAATTTTGATTATGTGAGATTCCCTCCTGGTCCTACCCTTTAAGACCACACGCACCCAATCACTCTATGCCTCTCCACCTCCTGCTCAACTTCAATGTCAGGGAACACAAATGTGTCCTTGACATACACGCACTTGCTTCGTAAAAAAGAAAGGTTATATTTTCCTCCCTCCCTTCCCAACACTTTTTCCACATAGTACACTTTAGAGCTTTCCTGCTTCCCCTCTACCTCCAGCTCAACCAAAACAAAATCGCTCACTTCAACCTCCTTTCCATCAAAGGGGGATTCACAATAACATAATGGCAGATCCACTACCTCTTCCGAATACTCGGAGCAGTCGTCCAACTGGACTGTTATTAGGCCATCCTCACTGTCACTACTACTATCTTCTTGCCACTGTTCCGACGGCATAGTTTTCCCCTTCTTTGCATTCAGCTTCTGCGCCGCACCAGTCTTGTTATCCTCTCTTGCCTACTTATCTGCCATAGCCTCCGAGTTCTCGGTGAGGACAGACGCCCGGATCATCTTTCTCCCCTTGTCACGAAAACGGGGACAAACTTTGGGGAAGGGGTGGATATCCTCAGGAGTGATGGTGGCAGAAGATCCTGAAGGTCCTGGAGTGGGCTCACTCACAGAAGGTGAAGGTTCCTAAGATGGCGGCTTGGGAGGAGACGAAAGATCTGCATCCAAGGCACAGTCCAAATCCGGTAGCTCCTCGCCAGCATCTAGAGGTTACTCCATGACCTCTGCCCCAGCAAACGATTCATCTGGGAAGATGCTGCGGTTGATGGGCCTGATGTCAGTTGCAGAAAAACAACTCAGGATATTGGAAGGAGTGGCACTTCTGATCCATGCCTTGGACGCACACTCTGGCAGCATGTGCTCCGGGAGGCCAGTGTTGGGTGGCATGAAAAAGAATTAAGATTGCAGTGACCTCAGGTACGTCTTGAATGGGCCATAGACCCTCACATCCGATGGCTGGAGCTTTGACGTCGTGTGGGGTGGCAAAGTGACAATAACTATGCCATTGTCAATGGCATAATTAATGGCATGGATATTCAAGTGAAACACAGCATTGTCTATGATAAGAATGATTTTGTTGTCCACACTACAAAAAATCTTATCATGGACATGCTGGAGTGTCTCCAAGAAACATTCTCCATTCATCTACCCATTCTGATGCGATATACCCTTGGACCCATCAATTGTACCTCTCATGAACAAGTCTTTCCATCTCTTTCTGGGCATAATAAAAATTGGAGGGATGTTATGTCCTGCAGCATTTACAATTCCAACAAAAGTCAGGGTGGCCCCTCGTTCCTGAGAAACCTGTAATGCAACTGGCTGGGCTCTCTCACACACAACCTTTACCGGCTTCAGCACAGTTGATAAGCATGTCTCGTCCAAGCTGTAGATCCGGTCGGGACTGACGCAGTACTTCTCCATTGCCTCGATATACGCCGTGAAAAAACAGTCTACACTAATTTATTAATGACTGTGCCCGGGCAATGGGTATACCCTCTTGAGTCTTTAACTATAGCTCGGGATGACGACACATGAAGGCATAGTACCAGTCCCTGGAAACCATCTTCTCTTCTTTCCAGGCTTGAAGAATCGACTTGCTGCCACAAGCTACAACGTAGGTATAGGCCATCCTATGAAATTCCGTCGTAGGAAGACCATAGAACATTTTCGTTATCTTGATAGCATATGCAGAGATGTGACCCTCCTGTTCTAAGCTGAAGACCCATTGGGAGTTCTGTTGTATGGACAAAAAAGTCTTGCCATCAAAAAATTTCTTTAACCTATTGAAGGCATCCTGCAAACAAAACAAAGCCTTAGGCTACAGCCACAACCAATTAAGCCTTAACCTAAAGCAAAATCATTAGCCTGAAGGCATGTAGAATATAGCTTAGAAATTGGCTTTTGTTGTAAGATTTTTACTTTTTCAACCCGGTGCTTAAAAGCCTCTTCTATGGCTTTCCTGTCAACTCGAAGCTTCCCCTAGGTGATAAATTTGTGAGGCATGACGGTGGATGAGGGTTGAGATTAGTCTGGAAAAGAAGAATTTGTAATTAGGAATTGTAAAATAAAATATGTTAAAACAATAAACAAATTAAACAATCGGGGACAAGCCGTATATATGATAGCTCGGAGCGACCAGTACGGTAGGTGTACACGTCGCCCCCGTACATATCGCCTCCCACAACAAACTTATCTCAAAGCACTTCTCACGGCAACACTTTCGACGGCTTCGTCACTTTTATCAGTCAAAATTATGTTAATATGGCCTTTATCATCAATCGATAAATAAGTAAAACAATCACAATATATTCACACACTCAGGACCCTATATTGGTAACACAAAATACTACAAGGAAACCAACAAAAAGAAAAATGCTCACCTAACAGGAACAACGGTGGACCAGTGTTGGTCATAAATATACCGGACTGTTTGGATGGAGCTTTTACATCCTCAGTTTGTGTGACGTCATTATACCGCCGCCATTAGTCATTTGTCGATCGTGACTGTACTGGTCGCCCCCATGTACAACTTGCCCCCACATTACCTATATATACATATATATATATACATATATATATATATATATATATATATATATATATATATATATATATATATATATATATATATATATATATATATATATAAATATATTATATAAATATATATATATATATATATATATATATATATATATATATATATATATATATATATATATATATATATATATATATATATATATATATATATATATATATATATATATATATATATATATATATATATATATATATATATATATATATATATATATATATATATATATATATATATATATATATATATATATATATATATATATATGTATATATATATTATTATTATTACTATCCATGCTACAACCCTAGTTGGAAAAGCAAGATGCTATAAGCCCAGGGGCTCCAACAGGGAAAAATAGCCCAGTGAGGAAAGGAAATAAGGAAATAAATAAATGAAGAGAACAAAAGAACAATAAATCATTCTAAAATAAGTAACCACGTCAAAACATACATGTCATATATAAACTATTAACAACAACAAAAACAAATATATCATAAATAAACTATTAAAAGACTCATGTCCGCCTGGTCAACAAAAAAGCATTTGCTCCAACTTTGAACTTTTGAAGTTCTACTGATTCAACCACCCGATTAGGAAGATCATTCCACAACTTGGTCACAGCTGGAATAAAACTTCTAGAGTACTGCGTAGTATTGAGCCTCGTGATGGAGAAGGCCTGGCCATTAGAATTAACTGCCTGCCTAGTATTACGAACAGGATAGAATTGTCCTTGGAGATCTGAATGTAAAGGATGGTCAGAGTTATGAAAAATCTTATGCAACCTGCATAATAAACTAATTGAACGACGGTGCCAGAGATTAATATCTAGACCAGGAATAAGAAATTAAATAGACCGTAAGTTTCTGTCCAACAAATTGAGATGAAAATCAGCAGCTGAACACCAGACAGGAGAACAATACTCAAAACAAGGTAGAATGAAAGAATTAAAACACTTCTTCAGAATAGATTGATCACCGAAAATCTTGAAAGACTTTCTCAATAAGCCTATTTTTTGTGCAACTGAAGAAGACACAGACCTTATATATTTCTCAAAAGTAAATTTACTATCGAGAATCAAACCTAAAATTTTGAAACAGTCATACATATTTAAAGAAACATTATCAATACTGAGATCCGGATGTTGAGGAGCCACCGTCCTTGACCTACTTACAATCATACTTTGAGTTTTGTTAGGATTCAACTTCATACCCCATAATTTGCACCATGCACTAATTTTAGCTAAATCTCTATTAAAGGATTCACCAACCCTAGATCTACATTCAGGGAATGGAATTGATGCAAAGAGAGTAGCATCATTTGCATATGCAACAAGCTTGTTTTCTAGGCCAAACCACATGTCATGTGTATATAGTATGAAAAGTAATGGGCCAAGAACACTACCCTGTGGAACACCGGATATCACATTCATATAACCACTATGGTGCCCATTAACAACAACTCTTTGAGATCTATTACTTAAAAAATCAATAATAATGCTAAGAAACGACCCACCCACTCCCAACTGTTTCAGTTTGAAAACAAGGGCCTCATGATTAACACGGTCAAAGGCAGCACTAAAATCAAGGCCAATCATACAAACTTCCCGACCACAATCAAGGGATTTCTGTACAGCATTGGAGATTGTAAGAAGGGCATCACATGCTCCAAGGCCTTTACGAAAACCAAATTGCAAACTAGGGAGTAGATGATTACCTTCAGCAAACCTATTAAGACGTTTTGCCAGAAGACGTTCAAAAACTTTAGATAATATGGGAGTTATGGAAATTGGGCAGTAATCAGTGGGACTTGAGCTACCACGAACACATTTACATAGAGGAGTAACATTACCAATTCTCCAACTACTGCTAAAAGCTCCTCTTCTTGCTAACTTGCGCAAAATAACAGATAACTTTGGAGCTAAGAAATCTGCTGTCTTTATAAAAAACAAAGGAAAAATACCATTTGGGTCTACACCTTCATAAGCATCAAGGTCCACCAACAGAGCTTTAATCTCACGAGATCGAAAAGCTAAACTAGTTAGTTTAGCCTCAGAAAAACAGGAATGAGGAAGTTCAAGTTTTTCATTACTCTGTTTACTGTCAAAAACATCAGCCAAAAGGGTTGCCTTTTCATTTGGACAGTGAGTGACTGAGCCATCTGGTTTAAGTAAAGGAGGAACTGTTGCATCGACACCAAAGAGTGCAGTTTCAAGGGTAGACCACCATTTATGTTCCTGAGTTG
>NC_090736.1:86106576-86116576 GCF_036898095.1 Palaemon carinicauda
TAATATGGGAGTTATGGAAATTGGGCGGTAATCAGTGGGACTTGAGCTACCACGAACACATTTACATAGAGGAGTAACATTACCAATTCTCCAACTACTGCTAAAAGCTCCTCTTCTTGCTAACTTGCGCAAAATAACAGATAACTTTGGAGCTTGGAAATCTGCTGTCTTTATAAAAAACAAAGGAAAAATACCATTTGGGTCTACACCTTCATAAGCATCAAGGTCCACCAACAGAGCTTTAATCTCACGAGATCGAAAAGCTAAACTAGTTAGTTTAGCCTCAGAAAAACAGGAATGAGGAAGTTCAAGTTTTTCATTACTCTGTTTACTGTCAAAAACATCAGCCAAATGGGTTGCCTTTTCATTTGGACAATGAGTGACTGAGCCATCTGGTTTAAGTAAAGGAGGAACTGTTGCATCGACACCAAAGAGTGCAGATTTAAGGGTAGACCACCATTTATGTTCCTGAGTTGTACCAGAAAGTGTTTCTTTTATGGTTAAATTGTACTCCTTTTCAGTTGGGGCATAAACTCTCTGAGCAAAAGCTCGAAGCTGAGTATAGTTGTTCCAGGTCAAATCTGATCTGTTACCCTTCCAAAGTTGATAGGCCTCCTGCTTCTCCAAAAAAGCACGTCTACAATCATCATTGAACCACGGTTTGTCCTTCACTCGGTACCTTAGCACACGAGAAGGGATACGCCTATCAATTATGTTGACTAGATTCTCATTCAAAGGGACAACAGGATCTACACTATTATATAATTGTGACCAATTCAAGCACAAAAGATCATGTAAAATCCCACTCCAGTCTGCTTGGGATTTCATATCAATTTTACAAGAATATGATATATCAGGGACAGGCTGCTCAGTCTTCACTATTAATGAATTCAAGGCATGACCAGATGTCCCGACTGGAGAACCAACCTTACTAGTTATAACGCCAGGGGAGTCAGTGTATACGAGGTCCAAGCAATTACCAGACCTGTGAGTAGCTTCATTTATGATTTGCTCACAGCCTGATTCAGAGGCAAAGTCTAAAGCTCTTAAGCCATGGCGATCGGTAGGAGAGATAGAACTTAACCACTCCCTATGGTGAGCATTAAAATCACTAACAAAGACAAAAGAAGCCTTTCTATCATCTTCTTGTATCTTAGCCATAATGGTAAGACAATCGAAGATAGACTCTGGTATCAGGCTATCCTCACTGTCACTGCTACTATCTTTTTGCCACTGTTCCGACGGCATAGTTTTCCCATTCTTTGCCTTCGGCTTCTGCGCCGCACCAGTCTTGTTATCCTCTCTTGCCTACATATCTGCGATGGCCTCCGAGTTCTCGGTGAGGAAAGACGCCCGGATCTTCTTTCTCCCCTTGTCACGAAAACGGGGGCAAACTTTGGGGAAGGGGTGGATATCCTCAGGAGTGATGGTGGCAGAAGATCCTGAAGGTCCTGGAGTGGGCTCACTCACAGAAGGTGAAGGTTCCTAAGATGGCGGCTTGGGAGGAGACGAAAGATCTGCATCCAAGGCACGGTCCAAATCCGGTAGCTCCTCGCCACCATCTAGAGGTTACTCCATGACCTCTGTTCCAGCAAATGCTTCATCTGGGAAGATGCTGCAGTTGATGGGCCAGATGTCAGTTGCAGAAAAACAACTCAGGATATTGGAAGGAGTGGCACTTCTGATCCATGCCTTGGACGCACACTCTGGCAGCATGTGCTCCTGGAGGCCAGTGTTGGGTGGCATGAAAAAGAATTAAGATTGCAGTGACCTCAGGTACGTCTTGAATGGGCCATAGACACTCACATCCGATGGCTGGAGCTTTGACGTCGTGTGGGGTGGCAAAGTGACAATAACTATGCCATTGTTAATGGCATAATTAATGGCATGGATATTCAAGTGAAACACAGCATTGTCTATGATAAGAATGATTTTGTTGTCCATACTACAAAAAATCTTATCATGGACATGCTGGAGTGTCTCCAAGAAACATTCTCCATTCATCCACCCATTCTGATGCGATATACCCTTGGACCCATCAATTGTACCTCTCATGAACGAGTCGTTCCATCTCTTTCTGGGCATTATAAAAATTGAAGGGATGTTATGTCCAGCAGCATTTACAATTCCAACAAAAGTCATGGTGGCACCTCGTTCCTGAGAAACCTCACACACAACCTTTACCGGCTTCAGCACAGTTGACAAGCATGTCTCGTCCAAACTGTAGATCCGGTCGGGACTGACGCAGTACTTCTCCATTGCCTCGATATATGCCGTGAAAAAACAGTCTACACTAATTAATTAATGACTGTGCCCGGGCAATGGGTATACCCTCTTGAGTCTTTAACTATAGCTCGGGATGACGACACATGAAGGCATAGTACCAGTCCCTGGAAACCATCTTCTCTTCTTTCCAGGCTTGAAAAATCGACTTGCTGCCACAAGCTACAACGTAGGTATAGGCCATCCTATGAAATTCCGTCGTAGGAAGACCATAGAACATTTTCGTTATCTTGATAGCATATGCAGATATGTGATCCTCCTGTTCTAAGCTGAAGACCCTCTGGGAGTTCTGTTGTATGGACACAAAAGTCTTGCCATCAAAAAATTTCTTTAACCTATTGAAGGCATCCTGCAAACAAAACAAAGCCTTAGGCTAGGGCCACAACCAATTAAGCCTTAACCTAAAGCAAAATCATTAGCCTGAAGGCATGTAGAAAATAGCTTAGAAATTGGCTTTTGTTGTAAGATTTTTACTTTTTCAACCCGGTGCTTAAAAGCCTCTTCTATGACTTTCCTGTCAACTCGAAGCTTCCCCTAGGTGACAAATTTGTGAGGTATGACGGTGGATGAGGGTTGAGAGTAGTCTGGAAAAGAAGAATTTGTAATTAGGAATTGTAAAATAAAATATGTTAAAACAATAAACAAATTAAACAATCGGGGACAAGCTGTATATATAAAAGCTCGGAGCGACCAGTACGGTAGGTGTACACGTCGCCCCCGTACATATCGCCTCCCACAACAAACTTATCAAAGCACTTCTCACGGCAACACTTTCGACGGCTTCGTCACTTTTATCAGTCAAAATTATGTTAATATGGCCTTTATCATCAATCGATAAATAAGTAAAACAATCACAATATATTCACACACTCAGGACCCTATATTGGTAACACAAAATACTACAAGGAAACCAACAAAAAGAAAAATGCTCACCTGACAGGAACAACGGTGGACCAGTGTTGGTCATAAATATACCGGACTGTTTGGATGGAGCTTTTACATCCTCAGTTTGTGTGACGTCATTATACTGCCGCCATTAGTCATTTGTCGATCGTGACTGTACGGGTCGCCCCCATGTACAGCTTGCCCCGACATTACCTATATATTATATATATATATATATATATATATATATATATGTATATATATATATATATATATATATATATATGAATATATAAATATATACCCATATATATATATATATATATATATATATATATATATATATATATATATATATATATATATATATATATATATATATATATATATATATATATATATATAAGTATATATATATATATATATATATATATATATATATATATATATATATATATATATATATATATATATATATATATATATATATGTATTTTATATATATATATATATATATATATATATATATAAATATATATATATATATATATATATATATATATTATTATTATTACTATCCAAGCTACTACCCTAGTTGGAAAAGCAAGATGCTATAAGCCCAGGGACTCCAACAGGGAAAAATAGCCCAATGAGGAAAGGAAGTAAGGAAATAAATAAATGAAGAGTACAAATTAACAATAAATCTTTCTAAAATAAGTAACAACGTCAAAACAGACATGTCATATATAAACTATTAACAACAAGAAAAACAAATATGTCATAAATAAACTATAAAAAGACTCATGTCCGCCTGGTCAACAAAAAAGCATTTGCTCCAACTTTGAACTTTTGAAGTTCAACTGATTCAACCACCCGATTAGGAAGATCATTCCACAACTTGGTCACAGCTGGAATAAAACTTCTAGAGTACTGCGTAGTATTGAGCCTCGTGATGGAGAAGGCCTGGCTATTAGAATTAACTGCCTGCCTAGTATTACGAACAGGATAGAATTGTCCTTGGAGATCTGAATGTAAAGGATGGTCAGAGTTATGAAAAATCTTATGCAACCTGCATAATGAACTAATTGAATGGCGGTGCCAGAGATTAATATCTAGACCAGGAATAAGAAATTAAATAGACCGTAAGTTTCTGTCCAACAAATTTAGATGAAAATCAGCAGCTGAACACCAGACAGGAGAACAATACTCAAAACAAGGTAGAATGAAAGAATTAAAACACTTCTTCAGAATAGATTG
The DNA here is from genome assembly GCF_036898095.1 of Palaemon carinicauda. Lineage (NCBI taxonomy): Eukaryota > Metazoa > Arthropoda > Malacostraca > Decapoda > Palaemonidae > Palaemon > Palaemon carinicauda. Next base: position 86,111,002 of record NC_090736.1, read on the forward strand.
ATCACTGAAAATCTTGAAAGACTTTCTCAATAAGCCTCTTTTTTGTGCAACTGAAGAAGACAGACCTTATATGTTTCTCAAAAGTAAATTTACTGTCGAGAATCACACCTAAAATTTTGAAACAGTCATACATATTTAAAGAAACATTATCAATACTGAGATCCGGATGTTGAGGAGCCACCGTCCTTGACCTACTTACAATCATACTTTGAGTTTTGTTAGGATTCAACTTCATACCCCATAATTTGCACCATGCACTAATTCTAGCTAAATCTCTATTAAAGGATTCACCAACCCTAGATCTACATTCAGGGGATGGAATTGATGCAAAGAGAGTAGCATCATTTGCATATGCAACAAGCTTGTTTTCTAGGCCAAACCACATGTCATGTGTATATAGTATGAAAAGTAATGGGCCAAGAACACTACCCTGTGGAACACCGGATATCACATTCATATAACCACTATGGTGCCCATTAACAACAACTCTTTGAGATCTATTACTTAAAAAATCGATAATAATGCTAAGAAACGACCCACCCACTCTCAACTGTTTCAGTTTGAAAACAAGGGCCTCGTGATTAACACGGTCAAAGGCAGCACTAAAATCAAGGCCAATCATACAAACTTCCCGACCACAATCAAGGGATTTCTGTACAGCATTGGAGATTGTAAGAAGGGCATCACATGCTCCAAGGCCTTTACGAAAACCAAATTGCAAACTAGGGAGTAGATGATTACCTTCAGCAAACCTATTAAGACGTTTTGCCAGAAGACGTTCAAAAACTTTAGATAATATGGGAGTTATGGAAATTGGGCAGTAATCAGTGGGACTTGAGCTACCACGAACACATTTACATAGAGGAGTAACATTACCAATTCTCCAACTACTGCTAAAAGCTCCTCTTCTTGCTAACTTGCGCAAAATAACAGATAACTTTGGAGCTTAGAAATCTGCTGTCTTTATAAAAAACAAAGGAAAAATACCATTTGGGTCTACACCTTCATAAGCATCAAGGTCCACCAACAGAGCTTTAATCTCACGAGATCGAAAAGCTAAACTAGTTAGTTTAGCCTCAGAAAAACAGGAATGAGGAAGTTCAAGTTTTTCATTACTCTGTTTACTGTCAAAAACATCAGCCAAAAGGGTTGCCTTTTCATTTGGACAGTGATTGACTGAGCCATCTGGTTTAAGTAAAGGAGGAACTGTTGCATCGACACCAAAGAGTGCAGATTTAAGGGTAGACCACCATTTATGTTCCTGAGTTGTACCAGAAAGTGTTTCTTTTATGGTTAAATTGTACTCCTTTTCAGTTGAGGCATAAACTCTCTGAGCAAAAGCTCGAAGCTGAGTATAGTTGTTCCAGGTCAAATCTGATCTGTTACCCTTCCAAAGTTGATAGGCCTCCTGCTTCTCCAAAAAAAGCACATCTACAATCATCATTGAACCACGGGTTGTCCTTCACTCGGTACCTTAGCACACGAGAAGGGATACGCCTATCAATTATGTTGACTAGATTCTCATTCAAAGGGACAACAGGATCTATACTATTATATAATTATGACCAATTCAAGCACAAAAGATCATGTAAAATCCCATTCCAATCTGCTTGGGATTTCATATCAATTTTACAAGAATATGATATATCAGGGACAGGCGGCTCAGTCTTCACTATTAATGAAATCAAGGCATGACCAGATGTCCCGACTGGAGAACCAACCTTACTAGTTATAACGCCAGGGGAGTCAGTGTATACGAGGTCCAAGCAATTACCAGACCTGTGAGTAGCTTCATTTATGATTTGCTCACAGCCTGATTCAGAGGCAAAGTCTAAAGCTCTTAAGCCATGGCGATCGGTAGGAGAGATAGAACTTAACCACTCCCTATGGTGAGCATTAAAATCACTAACAAAGACAAAAGAAGCCTTTCTATCATCTTCTTGTATCTCAGCCATAATGGTAAGAAGACAATCGAAGATAGAATCTGGTATTAGGCCATCCTCACTGTCACTACTACTATCTTCTTGCCACTGTTCCGACGGCATAGTTTTCCCCTTCTTTGCCTTCGGCTTCTGCGCCGCACCAGTCTTGTTATCCTCTCTTGCCTACATATCTGCGATGGCCTCCGAGTTCTCGGTGAGGAAAGACGCCCGGATCTTCTTTCTCCCCTTGTCACGAAAACGGGGGCAAACTTTGGGGAAGGGGTGGATATCCTCAGGAGTGATGGTGGCAGAAGATCCTGAAGGTCCTAGAGTGGGCTCATTCACAGAAGGTGAAGGTTCCAAAGATGGCGGCTTGGGAGGAGACGAAAGATCTGCATCCAAGGCACGGTCCAAATCCGGTAGCTCCTCGCCACCATCTAGAGGTTACTCCATGACCACTGCCCCAGCAAACGCTTCATCTGGGAAGATGCTGCAGTTGATGGGCCAGATGTCAGTTGCAGAAAAACAACTCAGGATATTGGAAGGAGTGGCCCTTCTGATCCATGCCTTGGACGCACACTCTGGCAGCATGTGCTCCGGGAGGCCAGTGTTGGGTGGTATGAAAAAAAATTAAGATTGCAGTGACCTCAGGTACGTCTTGAATGGGCCATAGACACTCACATCCGATGGCTTGAGCTTTGACGTCATGTGGGGTGGCAAAGTGACAATAACTATGCCATTGTTAATGGCATAATTAATGGCATGGATATTCAAGTGAAACACAGCATTGTCTATGATGATAATGATTTTGTTGTCCACACTACAAAAAAATCTTATCAGGGACAGGCTGCAGTGTCTCCAAGAAACATTCTCCATTCATCCACCCATTCTGATGCGATATACCCTTGGACCCATCAATTGTACCTCTCATGAACGAGTAGTTCCATCTCTTTCTGGGCATTATAAAAATTGGAGGGATGTTATGTCCAGCAGCATTTACAATTCCAACAAAAGTCATGGTGGCACCTCGTTCCTGAGAAACCTGCGATGCAACTGGCTGGCCTCTCTCACACACAACCTTTACCGGCTTCAGCACAGTTGACAAGCATGTCTCGTCCAAACTGTAGATCCGGTCGGGACTGACGCAGTACTTCTCCGTTGCCTCGATATACGCCGTGAAAAAACAGTCTACTCTAATTTATTAATGACTGTGCCCGGGCAATGGGTATACCCTCTTGAGTCTTTAACTTGAGCTCGGGATGACGACACATGAAGGCATAGTACCAGTCCCTGGAAACCATCTTCTCTTCTTTCCAGGCTTGAAGAGTCGACTTGCTGCCACAAGCTACAACGTAGGTATAGGCCATCCTATGAAATTCCGTCGTAGGAAGACCATAGAACATTTTCATTATCTTGATAGCATATGCAGAGATGTGATCCTCCTGTTCTAAGCTGAAGACCCTCTGGGAGTTCTGTTGTATGGACACAAAAGTCATGCCATCAAAAATTTTCTTTAACCTATTGAAGGCATCCTGCAAACAAAACAAAGCCTTAGGCTACAGCCACAACCAATTAAGCCTTAACCTAAAGCAAAATCATTAGCCTGAAGGCATGTAGAAAATAGCTTAGAAATTGGCTTAGAAATTGGCTTTTGTTGTAAGATTTTTACTTTTTCAACCCGGTGCTTAAAAGCCTCTTCTATGGCTTTTCTGTCAACTCGAAGCTTCCCTAGGTGAAAAATTTGTGAGGCATGACGGTGGATGAGGGTTGAGAGTAGTCTGGAAAAGAAGAATTTATAATTAGGAATTGTAAAATAAAATATGTTAAAACAATAAACAAATTAAACAATCGGGGACAAGCCATATATTTAAAAGCTCGGAGCGACCAGTACGGTAGGTGTACACGTCGCCCCCGTACAGATCGCCTCCCACAACAAACTTATCTCAAAGCACTTCTCACGGCAACACTTTCGACGGCTTCGTCACTTTTATCAGTCAAAATTATGTTAATATGGCCTTTATCATCAATCGATAAATAAGTAAAACAATCACAATATATTCACACACTCAGGACCCTATATTGGTAACACAAAATACTACAAGGAAACCAACAAAAAGAAAAATGCTCACCTGACAGGAACAACGGTGGACCAGTGTTGGTCATAAATATACCGAACTGTTTGGATGGAGCTTTTACATCCTCAGTTTGTGTGACGTCATTATACCGCCGCCATTAGTCATTTGTCGATCGTGACTGTACGGGTCGCCCCCACGTACAACTTGCCCCGACATTACCTATATATATATATATATATATATATATATATATATATATATATATATATATATATATATATATATATATATATATATATATATATATAAATATTCCTCTCATACAGCGTCCCATCCATGTATAGTTTAACTTTGACAGAATCAAGCAGTTATAAGAACATTTATCAGTGATATTCCAAAGCGTGATAAGGCACTCAAAGCTGCCAAAAGAAGTCAAACATCGTATAAGCTATTAGAACAAAGCCCATTTATGACATAAGTGCAAAAATACACAGAGCACATCTTAATAAAATATTTCTTTCAACCTTCAACCACAAAAAAATTAAATTCGGGGAAAATACATAATAATTTGATCAGTAATTAAGTCTATTTTTCTATAGACTTCCATTACTATGGACTTTACCTAGTATGGGGTCTATATATATTCATCTAAAGTGGGGAAACAATTATATTTCCCATATTGTATAAGTTTGTATATAGTTTGAATTCCATAAAGAAGGAGCGATGGGAGATTCATTTTCTTATTTATTTTTTAAAATATTAAAAAATCAGGATATATTTGCTTTGTATGGGTTTCACAAGATCTAAGATTCAAAACGCTTCATAATAAAAATTAAATGCATATAATACCGTTTACTCTGCATTTGAATTGGGGCTGTTAATAACTTATATCCTTGAACATTTTAGAAATGGAACATTGAGAGGAGTTCTTGGGTGTAAGAGGCTATAGGGAAGGTACAGATAACATCTGAATTCTATAATTTATTCTGCAAAACATTTTAGTGGATGTTAGGAGAGTGTCAACGAGTAACAAAATGTTTTGAATGTAGAATTTGAATATAAAAATATATCCGTAAAAAAAAAAAAAACTAGAAATGAAAAAAAGAAAAAAAAAGTGAGGTGCCAGTCGATAATAGTGAACAATATCTGGAGTTCATCCATAATTCAGTTAATTCTAAAACACGCACATAGAAAAATAAAAGAACTGTAATCATGAAATACTTTCTCATCTGCTCTACCTTTAGTCTAAGTGTGATATAAATAATCTTACATAAAATATCAAACGATAACGATGGTTGACTCTAAGAATAGAATATGATTTTAGAAACTGGATCTTATACGGTAACTGATGCCATTCGGAAGACAATTTAAAAATACCAAATCTGTAAATTTTTTCAAATTATATTCGTCTTCCTTGATGTACAATATTTCCAAACATCATTATCATCTTTGAGAGAAATGTGTTGAAGGTGTTTCTCCTCCTTTCTATGAGAGAGAGAGAGAGAGAGAGAGAGAGAGAGAGAGAGAGAGAGAGAGAGAGAGAGAGAGAGAGAGAGAGAGAGAGATTTAAGGACAATA
>NC_090736.1:86121576-86134076 GCF_036898095.1 Palaemon carinicauda
AATGAAAAATGGTTGTCTGCTAAAGAAGGTGGTGAATGCAAGAGTTGATGGGAGAAGTACAAGAGGAAGGCCAAGGTTTAGATGGATGGATGGTGTGAAGAAAGCTCTGGGTGATAGGAGGATAGATGTGAGAGAGGCAAGAGAGCGTGCTAGAAATAAGAATGAATGGCGAGCGATTGTGACGCAGTTCCAGTAGGCCCTCCTGCTTCCTCTGGTGCCTTAGATGACCGCGGAGGTAGCAGCAGTAGGGGATTTAGCATTATGAAGCTTCATCTGTGGTGGATAATGTGGGAGGTTGGGCTGTGGTGCCCTAGCAGTACCAGCTGAACTCGGTTGAGTCCCTGGTTAGGCTGAAAGAACGTAGAGAGTAGAGGTCCCCTTTTTGTTTTGTTTCTTTGTTGATGTCGGCTACCCCCAAAAATATGGGAGAAGTGCCTCTGGTATATATATATATCTCAATTTGAGTTTTCATGGGTTTCATTTAAACATAACAATATTTGGTCGAAAGTGGGACGGGCTTTGCCATTAGGAAAATCGCATCCCTGTTTGCTGGTTACAAAAACGAATTAATCTCTATAACTGGAGTCACATTAAACATGTTGAGAATGAATTTTCCTTTCAAATTGATGATCATCAAACTAATACGTTCCGACCAGAATACGGAATTTTATAAACCTGGCTGCTAATGAGGTGTCAGAATTCTCTAGATATCCCAATAAATGGTTTTGTATGAAGTTATTATTCTGTATGTCTTGTTATTACCTGTCTATTAAACCAGCCTTTCAATATTTTAGGAACGGGTTCTCTTCCTTCCTATATCCTTCATTTATATATTATTTATTGATATTGTCTTTTAATAAATGCGAATTGTGTTCGTTCAAAAATAGTAGAATAAAAATCAAGCAGGTAATATTCGTGTATTCATTTTTGTCAGTTTCAAGTTTTTTATTATCTTATTGTTACCCAAAACTCAGGTGATATAGAATATAAAAAATAAAAACGATGATTTTGAATTGAGAAAAAAGAAATTGGATAACTCCAGAAGGGGTATTATTTTTCTCAAACAAAGAACCATTACAATAAAAAAACAAAACAGATAAGCTATTCTAATTATCAATCAAAGTTAGTACGTAAAATCAGACCCCTTTCTTTCAAATAATAAAAAGTATTAAACTACTCACAAACTGTCTATTACCATTTGATAGACTCTTAACTCTGAATTGTAATCTGGTCAGAAAGGAAATCTTGAACTCAGTCCTCGAGTAACATAAATTTGTAAGACCTGACACAATTTGTCATGATGTTAAAAACTTGATTGGCTCTTGAGTAATCAGTGTTTTTGAAAGATTTACTTTGCCGAAAGCCTTTAATCCTCAATAAGAAATAGAAGGAGTGAAAAAGTTTCTCATTCCCAGATGGGATTCGAAAGCGCAAACTTCAAGAGTGAGGTCAGTGAAAACCGTTTGGTCTAAGAAAACGATAAGATTAAAATTATATATCTGTCGATGTCCCTCAGTTTTCGTAGAGCAGAAATAAATATCCTCATTTCCTTATAGGTTCAGATATTAACAATCTACTCAGTCTATTTTCAGAAGAGTGTAGTTGTCTTTATTTCTAATGAAAGCTATCACTCCAAAATGATTGTGGTGGCCTATTGAAAATCTTTTTGCCTAGCGATCGCCGGACTGGGGTTCTAGTCCCGCTCAAACTCGATAGTTTTTTGTAGTATCTGCAACCTCATCATCCTTGCGGTCTAGGGAAGGGGGTTTTGGGAGACTATAATTTGCAGCCAATGCCTGGCTCACCATGGTTCTAGGTTGGTTGTTGGAGAGGGTGCTTGGACACTGATCATAATAATAATAATAATAATAATAATAATAATAATAAATATGTGATCAGTTTCTAGGTCAATGGCTCTGTCCCTTGCCTCTGCCATCCATTACATGGCTATTGTACCAACTGTGTGTCACACGATCGTACATAATTCATTTTGTATATATTATGCTTGTATCTTTGCTCTTCCCTCGCACTAAAAAGAACCAGAATAAACATGTCTGCGTTTCTCCTATGTAACATTGTCTGTTTCTCGAACATATAATTTCCTGTTGCCTTGAGGTTTTGTATATAAAGGAGAGTGTTCTATATTAGATTAACTCAGTTGCTTTCACACTGCCTTTGAGTTCACAACCTTCTCTCAGCCCGTCACATTGGTGACCCCGGAAGTCGACTCGCTCCCACCGCCTTCCACCCCCACCCCTCTCGCCCCTCCATCGTTGGTACTATAACGGACTCTACAGGAGTTGGCACTGCGGCTGCCCCATTGAAACTTTCCCCGTTCGCCAGCGGAGAGGCGTTTGCTTGATTTCAGCGCGCAGAAGTCCAGTTTCGCATCAAGGGCGTGACTCGCTCAACCACCAAAGCAGATTATGTTCTCGCGGCGATACCCAAGGACACCTTCCCGGAAATATCCGACTGGCTTTGTGAACAAGGAGACACCCCAATAGCGTATGCCGCCCACAAAACATACCTTATGCAGCAGTACTCGCCGTCGCCAGCTGCCCGTGTAGCAAAGCTTTTTCAGCTCTCGCAACAGCCGTTGGAGGACCAAAGGGCTTCGCTTACCCTCAGGGAAATAACCAGTATCGCTCGCCTTCAACCTGCTGAAGACGGCTCTCCTCGTGAGGTGAACCTACTTCGTGCCCTTTGGATACGCCGTTTACCCGGACCTATACGCGCTGCCATACCGAGTCAATAGTTTACCCATAAAGGACTTGATGACCAAAACCGACATGACCTCCTACCTGCACAAAGCAAAGGTTTTCTCTACGCTCGACCTCCTGAAGGGTTATTATCAGGTGCCTATGAACCCAGAAAACATCCCCAAAACTGCCATCACCACTCCGTTTGGTACATACACCTTCAATTACTCCTGTTTTGGCCTTCGTAATGCTGGGGCCATGTTTCAACGTCTCATGGATGGCATCTTAGGGGACCTCCCTTTCTGTGTATGTTATGTGGACGACATATTTGTGTTCTCCTCAAAAGAGGAACACCTCCGTCATCTGCGCATCGTGCTCGACCGCCTGCAACAAAACGGCCTTGTAGTCCGGTACGACAAGTGTACCATTGGCGCCAACGAAGTGTCGTTCATAGGGCACCACATCACTCCTGAAGGAGTCCACCCCATCCCTGAGAAGGTAGCAGCCATTCAGAACTTCCCCGTGCCCTCGACCGTCAAAGTTCTGCAGGAATTCTTGGGCATGATCAACTATTTATCACCGTTTTCTGCCAGCCAATGCCGCCACTCTTGCTCCCCTCTACGCCTCCCTCAAGGGCAAGACAAAGGGCCTGAATTGGGGTCCCCTTCAAGAGGCAGCCTTCTGCAATGCAAAGAAGGCCCTATCAACTGCTGGGGCTCTCACTTTTCCTATCACACATTCCCCTTTCCTTCTCTCCACCGCAACGTCGCTATTGGTGTAGTACTCGAGCAGGTGGTCAACGGCTCCCCCCGCCCATTGGCCTTCTTCAGCAGAAAACTGTCCAAGGCAGAATCGGGTTATTCTATTTCGATCGAGAATTGCTGGCGGTGCACTTGGCTGTCCGTCACTTTCGCCATTTCTTAGAAGGTACGCCCTTCGTCATTAGCACAGACCACATGCCTCTGGTGCCCGCCTTTACTTGACAGTCTGATGCCTGGTCCGCCCAGCAATGCCTACATCTCTCCGCCGTGGCTGAATACAATTGCACCCTTCAATACATCCCTGGGAAAATGAATCCTGTTGCCGATGCCCTGTCAAGAAACACATTGGCTGCTGTTCAACTGGGATTGGATTACAACGCCTTGGCTGAAGCCCAACGACAGGATCCAGAGTATCAAGCTTGTAGGATATCCTGCACATCCCTCCGTTGGGAAGACTTCTCCCTCGAAGACTCCAACACCACCCTCCTCTGTGACGTCAGTACTGGTAGACCGCGACCTGGGATTCCTGCTCCCATGTGACGGCAGGTGTTTGATTTCATTCACGGCCTTTCACATCCCTCGTGCCGTTCTACTGCACAACTGCTGAAGGCAAAGTTCATTTGACACGGCATTTCTAAGGATGCTATGGATTGGGTCCGCGCCTGTACTTCTTGCCAAACTTCCAAAGTACATCGACACACGGATTCCGGAGTGGGCACCTTTCCTCAACCTCAGCGTCGTTTCGCACACATTCACTTCGACGTTGTAGGCCCCCTACCCACATCACAAGGACATCGTTGCCTGTTTACCGCCATCGACCGCTCCACTCGTTGGCCTGAAGCCATTCCCAAGGAAACTGCAACGTCCGCTTCATGTACATCTGCCTTACTCTCTGGATGGATTGCAAGATTTGGTATCCCTGAGCATAATACTTCCAACAGGGGAACCACTTTCATCTCTCAATTATGGACATCATTAGCGAATCTCCTCGGCATCACCTTACATCAGACAACGGCCTACAACCCCGCTGCCAATGTAATGGTTGAACGTTTCCATCGCACCCTCAAAGCAGCTTTGATGTCCCGCTGCAAGGATTCCAACTGGTTTACTCAGCTTCCCTGGGTCCTCCTGGGACTAAGGACCACTCCTAAAGACGCCCTTGACGTCTCAGCAGCAGAAATGGTGTATGGTGACCCATTGGTCGTCCCTGCCAAATTTTTTCCTTCTACAACATCCTCCGACGATCTCCAGCGCATACGTCACGTCGTGTGAAAATTTACTCCATGCCGCCAGACTTACAAGCCCCCAGCGAAGCATCACATACCAACAGACTTGCACTCTACAACGCACATCTTCTTGCGCAAAGACACTAGCAAGCCACCGCTAACGCCCCCTTACACGGGCCCTTTCCTTGTGATCCGCCTCAGTCCGAAAGCATTCCTAGTAAACATTTGTGGCAAAGAAGACTGGGTCTCCATTCATTGTCTAAAACCTGCTTATCTTCTGCCAAATGACCCGCCTACAGTTCGCCTCTCTAGATCAGGGCGCCCTATTTAACATGTACAGTATGTCATTTTTAGGGAGGGAGCCATGTACCAACCGTGTGTCACACGATCGTACATAATTCATTTTGTATATATTATGCTGGTATCTTCGCTCTTCCCTCGCATTAAAAAGAACCAGAATAAACATGTCTGCGTTTCTCCTATGTAACATTGTCTGTTTCTCGAACATGTAATTTCCTGTTGCCTTGAGGTTTTGTATATAAAGGAGAGTGTTCTATAATAAATTAACTCAGTTGCTTTCACACTGCCTTTGAGTTCACAACCTTCTCTCAGCCCGTCACACTATTATATCATTAGCATACTAGACCTCATTTCACCCAGGTTCTAGTTTGCTGTTTATCCAGTTATTTCATTCGAAAGGCATTTCCCCCTGAAATGAATTTATCCTCAAATTTAGCCTGAGTTGTCTAGTACAACCCTTTAATATTTTGGGAAAAATCGATAGTTATGTATATCGAGGAACACTGGAGACCTCTTCGTAGTGAGAATCAAAACTAATTGATATCAACAACAAGAATAAATGCAGTCGTTTCTAGTCCACTGCAGGACAAAGCTTTCAAACATGCCGTTATTCATGTCGGAGATTTAACCAGTTTTTAGCACCACTTTTGCCAAAGGCGGATTGGTGATGGTGGGATACTTTAATCTGATCGTTCACAGTGAGGTAACCTAGTATGACCCTAGGTGACCCCGACTAGTACAGATTTGGTGATCATGGTGATGCAGAAAACATTTTCTCCATATTAAGGTGTCCCCACCGTGATATTCTTTAAACAATCAGAAATATATCCTTAATTAATTATATAGTCTTTAAATAAAGTATGTTGCTGGCGGCAACTGCTCTTTTCAATTTTTCTGTCGAAATAAACGTTTCCATATGTGCAGTGAATTTAAAATGTCCGCATATATCCAAATATGACAGTAAACCTGCCGAATAATCATTTCAAAGTTAACTTCATGCTCAAAGGGATAGGAACAAGTATCATTTCATTGTTTTAATATTCAAATATAAAAAAAAATCTTACCTTCAATTTTATCTTCAGTTTCATGGTATAATGAAATGATAAAAGTAGTTGTCAATTACATTAGAAAACCCGACAAAGCCTTGTTATATATTGTTTATGGTATCTAGTTTAATAACTTCTGTCTTCGATGAGTACCCATGAGTGATCCTCTATTTGTACTGATAATTATCCAACCACCCATCTCTCCACGAACTCATTCATACGCTCATTGTTTTTTAGCGCATCCTAGATTTTTGTTCGTGTTAAATCCTGCCATAAATTCTAAGTTTTAACACTTCATTGGATATATGTCATCTAATTGGTTTCTAGATTAAGGATAAGATCATATGATTGATATTCAGCAGATGAAACAGGGTTTCAAATTTATTAAAAAAAAAAAAAAAAAAAAAAAAAACAATTGATAGCAAAGAATTGCAGTTGTAGTTGTCCTCGATATGATATGTTTTTTAAGGAGATTCATTTTGCTGCAAACTAGGATATATATAAACATATCACTTATGTTGATGGTGGTATTATCTATTATTGAGAACAATAAACTTTAATTCAATATTTTTAAATACTCATTCGTTATTTATCATATTCCTTCCAATAGCCAACTAATGCGTTGAGCGCAAACACCAGCTATTCATACTTTAATATACATTACTTGATAATCAATTGATTGCTAAAGTCAGAAGTGTGGTTTTCCTAAAGAACCGCCGTGCAGGATTTGTGAATTACTGCTCATTGCCAGCCACCGTCATTTGAATTTTAATTAGCAGCTTCCGAACTTGTCGCATTTACCACGTGTTAGACAACATTTTGGCCTAACACATTTTCCACAAAATACAATTTTGACTACATTGTCTTGATCTACAACTGACAATGCTGTTTTAAATTAAGTGAAAGCACTGTTGTGGTCTTACCTTTTCCCAGCTCCGCTAAAAAAACACCATCATTGTTCGTTTCGAAAATGTCTTAATAATATTTCGCTTTCATTATACAAAAATGGCATTTGGCCGGTGGTGGTGTCATGAAAATGGATTCACTTTTCGCCGCTTTAACCGACGTCATAATAATGTTTTACCTCGCTTCCCATCTTATGTCTTTCAGTGCAGGATATCGACACATTTTTACTGTCGCCTTTCGTGTTTCTGGTGATACGTGGTAGAATTAATCTTCGTTTAGTTTTTTAATAATGATCAGACTTCAGTATCTCATAGGTGAAATCAGCAGTTTTTTTATACTTTATTATTATTATTATTATTATTATTATTATTATTATTATTAAGGAAGAAATTATTCACCTGAAGCACGCCTTTCTTTTACAATTTCTAATTTACTAAACCATTTAAGAAGTTATCAGTGTCAAACTTTAATTCAAACTCTATTGAATGGGTATACGATACATATCCAGTTATCTTCGTTAGTTTTCGAATAATAATAATAATAATAATAATAATAATAAGTGGCGCCGTGCAGAGTGGGTTAGGCCGTCAATGGACAGTCGTTGGATGGGTGACCGCTCTCCTCATCGTTGATCCCTTGGGAGAATGAATGAATGAATGAATGATTTAAAGTTTTCAGGCATCCTGACAAGAGAGGATCTTTATTTACCATAATATCCTCAGTCTACTCAGCTGTAAATGAGTACCTATCCCTGATGGGGTATGCTCCAGCTATGGATTAAATAACAAAACTCAGCAATGATGGAAAGAAATGAAGGATTAAACGACAACGACGTAAATGGGACATCTGGCAACAGAGGAACTTCGTACGGCAGCCAGGTATTCAGCCCAATTGAAGGGGAAGACGGTCAGGTACTTAGAGGTCGTCATCCAGCAACTGACCACCAGAATGACAGAAACCAATAGCCAGAGATCGGAGATAGAGAAGCAAGCCAGAGGAAGAAATGGACAAGAGAAGAAAATAATGAAATGGAAATGTTACATCAAAAGCAACCCGACATCTGGAATGAGAGGAATAACACCACCCAAACAGAGCAAAAGCTGGCAGACTAAGTAAGGAACATAAAGAAAAAGAATTGGCTCTCCCCAACAAAAGAAAAGAACTGGAAAAGGAAATGATATACGACAACGAATTAAGAGAAGACAAACTGAGAGACGATGCCACAGAAGATAACAGGGATGATGAGAACAACAAAACACCGATGAAGTAACAGAGAGGACGGAATGGGTACAAAAGATTAGAGATTAGAGAGAACAGAGATCCCTCCAATGAAAGCCTACAACACCAAGAAATTAAGGGAGAAAACACGTGAGATCAATGTAATAAGGTAAATTATACACACCACCAGTATCACAGAAAGAAATAACTTCGCATATGCCGGAGCAAGATTAGTAGCAGAACTGATGGGGATACGAATACCAACACCATCAACACAACCAACACAACAGAAACCAAAGCAGCAACCTCCTCGGAAAGGGCGCCTGGAAAAGAAAATAATGGTGAGGAAATCTAACTTGAGTAAACTGAAAGAGATGGCAGAAAAAAGGCTAAGGGATAAGTAATACCAACAGAGCAAACTATTCGGAACTAACCATTAAAGACTATAGAGCCAACTAAGAGGGAAGAGCAAGAAATCCCCGAAGTTGAACATAGTAAGAGACTCTGAGAAAACATATGGGACAATCTGATATCACACAACAAACATACAACATGGATCCAGGAAGTCAAGGAAGAAGAAACAGGGAGAATAAAACAAAGCTTCACGGAGATCACGACTAAATAAAAAAAAAAAATGCAAAACTGTAAATAACAACAACAACAACAACAACAACAATAATAATAATAATAATAATAATAATAATAATGATAATAATAATTATAATAATAATAATAATAATGCATGTTCGATGGAAGATGATAGTTTCCTCAGTGTCCTGGTATATTCCCTGCTACTGCTTTTTGCCATTATGGGGCGGTACGAGGTTATATACTTCATAAAGACAAAATTAAAGCTGGTATTTCATTATTATTATTATTATTATTATTATTATTATTATTGTTGTTGTTGTTATTTACTTCCTAAGCAACAACCCTATTTGGAAAAGCAGGATGTTATAAGCCCAAGGGCTCTAATAGGGAAAACAGCCCATTGAGGAAATGAAATATGGAAATATATAAACTACAAGAGAAGTAATTAACTATTAAATTAAAATATTCTAAGAACAGTAACTATAGTCAAATAAATCTCTCCTATTTAAACTATAAAAACTTATAAAAAAAAAGAACGAGGGGAAGATAAACAAGAATAGTGTGCCTGAATGTACCCTTAAGCAAGAGAAATTTACCCCGAGACAGTGGAAGACCATGGTACAGAGGCTATGACACTATCCAAGACTATAGAACAATGGTTTGATTTTGGAGTATCCTTCTCTTAGAAGAGCTGCTTACCATACCTAAAGAGTCTCTTCTACCCATACCAGGATGAAAGTAGCCACTGAACATTTATAGTGCAGCACTTAACCCGTAAGCGAAGAAGAATTGTTTTGTTATATCAGTGTTGTTAGGTGTATTTGGAGAGAGGAGGATATATAAAGAATAGGCCAGACTATTCGGTGTATGTGTAGGCAAGGGAAAATGAGCCGTAACCAGAGAGATGGATCCAATGTATTATTGTCTGTCCAGTCAAAGGACCCAATAACTCGCTAGCTGTAGAATCTCAACGGGTGGCTAATGCCTTGTCCAACCTACTACCTATTATGTGCATAAACATATGGGAAATATAAAGGTAAATGAAAAAGTATTTCTTTATTCAACGTAGGAGATGCCACAGATATAGATAGCAGGTTATTGACCAGTTCTGCTATCGTCACAAAGCTATTGCAAAAAAAAAAAAAAAAAAAAAAAAATAGAAAAAAAAATAAGTCTGAGGGGGAAAAAAAAATATGAGTAAACTCGCGGAAAATAATTCACATTCCACTTACTCATCTAGAGTGGAGTAATATTGTAAGAATGTAATTTGAAAGGTTAATGTCGTTAGGCTTAGACGACCATAATGAAATCGAACAGTTTCATAAGTATAGACAAGGGAAAAGGTTAAATCGTCTAAATGGCCTCTGGGCTTTGGGGCACTCAATCAGAAAAAATCGTTCCCTCTTGGCATTCACACAAAACGATTAGATTCATCAACACTTGCGTCTATCTAATTGTAAGAGCCCTTTCCATAACAACTACAACCTTCATCCATCAATCTTCCTCACCATATGAGGATGAAACGTTCACAAGCCTAAGGAAAGAAACTAAAGAAAACTACCGAACCTGAACTACCTTGAAATGGTCTGCGTAACAACGTGTATATTTTTTTTCACATACAAGAGAGACACATCAGTCAGAATTCTGTCTCTTTGAAGTGTGTAGTACTGCCCCCAAGCCTAATGGCGGAATTTAGTAACCGAGAAAATTAAATCCCCAAAATCCTCAACGTCGTTGAAGCAACTATTACTGTCAATCAAACGTTTATTAAGGAGTGTATACTGAGTTATAATTGATTTTTCTAATATTGCCTTCTTACACAAAACGGTGAGGATCCCCAAGCACTAAGACATTAAGAGGTTTCACGAGCCCAGCACCAGTACTTATGTCCCAAATTCACATATAAAATCAGATGAAATATTGTGTAAATTTTTCAAATATTCTGAATCTTCACACATCGGTAGTCAAAACACAATTACTTCACAAGATCGGAATGAAGAGTGCTATATCAATAATGTTCAATACATGTTCCTATATGTACAAAAGTTATTATTACCTTTTCATTTGCGATTTGCACGACATATATCACATCATATTTATCAATTAAAACAAACATGTATCATATATTAGATTCCAGCATCCGTTAAATCTCTAATCCTAAAGTATGTCAAGTATATTATAAACTTCATGACAAGATTTCCTTTAAAAATTTCCACCCCTTCGCTCGACTGGTCCCCCTGTTACTACTCTCTTCTAGAAAGGGAGGGCCATTGAAGGGAAGGCAGTTTGTGGGAGGGGGTTGGGTTTGTTACATGCCTGGTAACTGCCTGTCCCGTCTAATGACCATCTGTGTCAAGTATCCTGTTGTAAACCCCACAAAAATTACCTCTTTTACGGCTTGCCTGAAAGCAAAGAGCCTATGTTACACTAAAGTAGCAATCTACCACGCGCTCACGCTCTGTTTCTTCAAGTAGGATGAAAGCAATTGCAGACTGATGTGACAATAATTACTTCAGGATAAATAAATATGCGTTCTTTGAGATAATTGGAGGAAACGACCGAAAAGACGAGGGAGAGAGAGAGAGAGAGAGAGAGAGAGAGAGAGAGAGAGAGAGAGAGAGAGAGAGAGAGAGAGAGAGATCTGTATGAACTTTATCAAAGAAAACTATATTGAAAATGCAATCTCTTACTTCCTTCGGCCTTAAATCTCTTTCCAAAACGAGGCAGAAATACAAATAAAACTTCTTCAAGACTTTCCTGGGACAAAGAAAGAGAGAAGAAAAGAAAGCCAAAAGATTAATGAAGGTGACAATGGATATATACCTCATAGATGGCATAGTTGATTTTTTTGTGTCCCAAAAATGTTTCTGAAAAAAAAAAAATTCTGCCCCATTTCAACTTTCTTCTTTATTTTCCTTAATATTTGAGAGAGAGAGAGAGAGAGAGAGAGAGAGAGAGAGAGAGAGAGAGAGAGAGAGAGAGAGAGAGAGAGAGAGAGAGATTTAAACTGATAATAATAAAGTTGATAAGGGGTTTTGCTAAATTCTGAACTAGTCAAAACAGTGCATTCATGAAGACCAGACTGCAAGAAAACGCAAACCCATAGCACCATCATGATACTAAATGCTGGCAAATTGTATTCGATATTATTCTTTGTGATATAAATTGTAATGTTACAGCTGTTAGAATTAGTGGACTCAACCCTAACACATGGTGAGAAATATAGTGTTAAACTTTATGTTTGCTTCCACAATCGAGCAAATTTGCTCCCCTTCGGACTGAAGTAAACTGTCGTTATATCGAGACCCAGTCCTTCAGATATGAGCAAGGACATTGAACTACTATTGAATAAAATTCAGCACCATGTAGAGCAAGTCACTTTTGGAACGTCTGGTGCCATTCAACCCCCGTTTCCTACTAAATTCCTGATTTAGTGAGGCCAGTTGGTGCCACCATCCACATGAGGGATGATTCTATTAAGCTGTGCCAAAAGGAAGTTATCACCGTCACTCGAAACTCGACGGTATCCTGGTTGACAACTCGAAATTTGCAGGACTGACCCGCCTGAAGAGGATATTGAAAGGGGAGCCAATCAGGCTGCTGATATCAATATGACTTCCAAGGCCACTCCTCCCCAGCAAATTTCGGAGGCAATAGCTTGGGATAACTATATGTTTATGTCAAGCCACATAATTACGGAATTCAACGGTCAATCATCATGCAGAGGTCTGCACTTTCATATAACCTGGCAAA
>NC_090736.1:86139076-86141576 GCF_036898095.1 Palaemon carinicauda
GGTTGCTGGGAGCAGGTCCCAGGTAAGTAGTTGCTTCAGTAAGTACGTCGCAGATGGCGAGGTTTCCGCTAAAGACTGAGGGACCTGGGGGAACCCAAACAAAAAAATAAGGTCCAATAAGGGTCTGGAAGGCGGGTGAGAATACTACAGGACACTGGCGCGGCCCAGTTGGTAATCTTACGGTCCTCATTGCCCTGGGACTTCAGAGAGGAGGAGCCAGAGTATGTAGTATTAGGTGGATTTCCTAATACGGTAGTAGCGTGTCCTCTGGGTGAGTTTTGGGTAAACTCAAGGTGGATTAATGGACCTATGAAGTTGGCAATGGTGGATGTATTACCCATAAGCAATGTTGATATTGTGTTGGCTAACGATATAGAGGCAGGTACGGTATATGATTGCCTGGTTGTGCAATGCAGGTATTCTGACCCCATTAGTGAAATTGAACCGGTAATGGTTGTAACTCGCTCGGCAGCTCATTCATCTGGGATAGAGGATGAAGGGTTTGGCTTGGATAGTCTAGATGAGCTATCAGAGGCAGGAGTTTCTGGGCGAAGTGCTTCTGAGAGTCCTAGTCTGGTCTCTTAGTGGGATAGCTCAGTAGGGTGGGACAGGGAACCACTTAGGTTAGCTCAGAAGGAGGAGTTTCGTATCTGAGGGTGAGTAGGTCAACTATAGTTCCGTCTGATGATTGGGAGGTAAGGAAACAGGTGGTAGTGCCCCATAAATATAGGGACAAGTTTTTATGGTTGAGACACGAGGATGTGTTCGCAGGTCACTTTGCAATTGGAAAGACTTTTAGGAAATTGCTGAACACTTTTATTGGCCAAAGATGAGATCTGAGGTGAAAAGGTTTGTTAATTCTTGCAAAACTTATCAACTGGTTGGTAAACCCAATCAGAAAATCCATGAGGCACCTTTAAAACCTATTCCAGCAGTGGGGGAACCTTTTCAGGAAATTTTTATTGACATTGTAAGCCCATTGCCTAAAACCAGCAGTGGTAATCAATACATAATGACTATTATGGATCAAATGTCTAGGTATCCAGAAGCAGTGCCCTTGCGGAGTTTCAAGAGTAGGCAGGTCATAAATGCAAAAACAAATTCAATTTCCCGGTTTAGTTTGCCCAAGACGATTCAATATGATTGCGGGACTAATTTTACAAACAGAGATTTTTGTAAAAGTTTACAGGAGTTGAAGGTCCAATGCATCAGGTCATCGCCTTACCATCCAGAAAGCCAGGGACAGATTCAGCGATTCCATCAGACGCTGAAATCAATTTTAAATAAATATTGTGGGGAAAATCCGGGAGGATGGGATAAAGTTCTACCGTATTTACTTTTTGCTTTTAGGTCCGTACCAAGTGATGTAATGGGTTTCACCCGCTTTGAATTAGTTTTTGGTCACAAGGTAAGGGGTCCCTTGGATGTGATAAGAGAGAGTTGGGAGGGGAGTCACCCTAACGTAAGCTTGATAGAATTCTTGAGAGAGTCCAGGAGTAGGTTCACTAAGGCAGGGGAATTTGCTAAGAATAATCTAGTAATTGGTCAGAGGAAGATGAAGGAAAAGTACGACGTCAAGACTAGAATTAGGGAATTTCAGGTTGGGGACTGGGTACTTGCTCTGCTGCCAATTCCAGGAAATCCCTTAACGGCAAAATTTTCATGTCCATTGAAGGTTTCAAGGTATTTAGTAATCTTAACTATCTTATAGAAACACCAGATAGGCGACGTAAGTATCAACTATGCCATGCAAATATGTTGAAACCTTTTGTTGAGCGTGAGAGTAAGGAACCCATCTTATTACTCAATAGGGTTGAGCCTAAAGTTGTAGATCTCAGCATTGATAGGCCATGGCCCAGAAATAATCAGGAAATGTTAAGTAATTTGTTGGGGAATTTTCTACACCTAGAAAGGGATCAGAGGGAGTCTGTGGTATATTTATGTGAATCCTTTTAAGAATTATTTCAGGATTCTCCAGGGCTTACCAATGTATTGAGTCATGATGTGGAAGTGGGGAAGGGTAAGCTCATCAAGCAAGCTTCCTATAGGACCAATCCAGTAAAAAGGAAGATTATTGATAAGGAAGTAGAGTATATATTGGAGCACAATTTAATTGAAGACAGTAATAGTCCATGGTCTTCTCCTGTAGTCTTGGTGAAGAAGGAGGGAGGTGAGTACCAGATGTGCTTTGATTACAGGAGAATTAATGCAGTCACTGAGGCTGACAGCTTTCCTCTTCATCGAGTAGAGGACTATATTAATGAAATAGGGAATACTCAGTATATTAGTAAGTTTGATTTGTTAAAAGGGCTTTGGCAAGTTCCATTGACTAAGCGGGCTCGGGAGGTATCCGCATGTGTATCTCATGAAGGGTTGTATGCCTGTAAAGTTATGCCTTTTCGCATGAAAAACACCACGGCTACGTTCCAGTGTTTGATGAATAAGATTGTGGGTAGACTGGAAGGAGTAGTGATCTATATTGATGATATCATAGTGTATA
>NC_090736.1:86146576-86149076 GCF_036898095.1 Palaemon carinicauda
TCAACTCTAAGCTGTGTACTACGTTAACGATTTAGAAAATATTATAAGGTACACATTCCTAGAATGAACTGTCAGACTATCATTTACTGAAACACACACACACACGCCCTTATATATATAAATATATATATATGTATATATATATATATATATATATATATATATATATATATATATATATATATATAGATATATATATATATATATATATATATATATATATATATATATATATATATATATATATATATATAAATCATTAGTTAGAAAAGACCAATAAGACTGCCAGTAATCTAATGCCGTAGCCTGTTCATTACAACGCACAAAGAGAGAGAGAGAGAGAGAGAGAGAGAGAGAGAGAGAGAGAGAGAGAGAGAGAGAGAGAGAGAGAAAATAATCTCTACTGTCAATACCTTGTGTATGAAAAAAGGTGCGTATAAAAAAGGTGTGTAAAAACCTACAGTTTTTATTGTAAGAATATTATCAATATCTGGTTCTAATTTAATGATGGAAAGTGTGTTACAAAACAATCACATCCAATGTTTGATTTGACTAAAATTTAAACAGTAATATAAAATATTTGCCGATAATTCAGAAAAATGGAAACGACGAAAGGAACCTTATGAAGAAAATGGTAAGTCACCGAGGTGATTAGTGGCCTGGATTAGGAATAGTGATCCGTTCCAAGGACGTCTCGGCCTGGACCTTTCTTGGTCGAAAGTGACCAATATAATCCACAGTGGAATTTATGTGGGATTATCCCATAATTGCTGCATCTTCCTTCAAGTGTTTTGGTCGACAAGTAAAGACATGTCTATTTGATGGCAATAGTCGTTTGTTTATCTGACATTCTTCAGTTACAAAACCTTGTTGTATAAGGAGCAAATTGGGAAATATCACACGGTATACACACTCGTATAAGCAAACGTATACAACTGTTATATGATCTAACAGACATACAGACGTATATATACATATACATATATATATATATATATATATATATATATATATATATATATATATATATATATATATATATATATATATATATATATATATATATTTCTATAGGCCTCCATATGTACCTACGTACAGTGTGTATATATTATGCATACATACAGTATATATATATATATATATATATATATATATATATATATATATATATATATATATATATATATATATATATATATATATATGTATATATATATATATATATATATATATATATATATATATATATATATATATATACGGTATGTATATACACTTATATATAAATGTCCGTATACATTATGCATACATATAGTAGGCTATATATATATATATATATATATATATATATATATATATATATATATATATATATATATATATATATATATATATATATACATACATATATATATATATATATATATATATAAATTTCTGTATATATTATGCATACATACAGTAGGCTATATATTATATATATATATATATATATATATATATATATATATATATATATATATATATATATATATATATATATATATATATATAAATGTATACATACATATATATATATATATATATATATACATATATATATATATATATATATATATAAATGTATACATACATATATATATATATATATATATATATATATAATAAATGTATACATACATATATATATATATATACATGTATGTATAAATGTATACATACATATATATACACACACATATATATATATATATATATATATATATATATATATATATATATATATATATATATATATATATATATATATATATATATATATATATATGTGTGTGTGTGTGTGTCAGTGTGTGGGTATATGTGTTTGTGTCGCCATAAACCACAAACAACACAATGTACTGTGCTTTACGTAAATTCCTACTTGATAGTTAAACACTATTTTTTCTATATGGGTAGAAATCTGTCATCCTGTATGAAGGTCTCATACGATTATGAATACTGATAAAGGGTAGATGACATAGGTCTTTTTAGTAATTGCTAATATGTATATAAAAATATAATAAAAATCAGTAATTCTAATGCACGAGTATCACCGGTTTGACTCTCTCTCTCTCTCTCTCTCTCTCTCTCTCTCTCTCTCTCTCTCTCTCTCTCTCTCGTCGAAGAGATAGGTGGCTGGATTTGCTATAGTTGTGTTTTGCATGGATGGTATGAATTCGGACACCGATTGTAAAATACCTCTGAATGTTCTAAAGTTGCCATATCGTTAGAAATATTCATGAAATCCTTATTAGCTTCATTTAATCTTCATTTAATGGTTAGTTTTTTATTTATTTCTATATCACCTTTACCTGATATACCATAATGTGATTAAACATTGAACTATATCATGTGTTTAAACAAATTTAAGTAATTTGTTTCTACTTTGGTAACTGGCAACCCATCCTTCGATATTTCTGAGAAGTGCGTTAGCGACCTCGCTAGGAAATAAACGTCGCCA
>NC_090736.1:86159076-86161576 GCF_036898095.1 Palaemon carinicauda
CTTGATCCACTTTTGAATATAGGGGTTATATAAGCTAATTTATGTTTAACATATATCTCGCTCATATCTACACTTTGTCTTAGCAGTATTGCAAGCGGCTTCGCGATAGTGTTTGCAGTTTTTTTTAACAAAATCGCTGGAACTCCATCTGGTCCGGCTGCCGATCCATTTTTAATTTCGTTTATAGCCTTGATAATATCTGCTTCATTAATATCTATATCCATTAGACATTCAACATTTTCTTCTCTCATTTCTGTTTCATTATTCTCATTCGCAATTCTTGGCGTGAACTCACTCTTATATTTTTCTGCTAATATGTTGCATATTTCTTTTTTTTCATTCGTTAGCCGTCCTTCAATTCTTAGAGGGCCTATTTCTATTCTCCCTTTATTCATCTTTTTTGCATAGGAGTAAAGTACTTTGGGGCTTCTTTTTATATTTTGAAGTGTCCTTTCTTCTAAGTCCCTTTTTTAATTTTTTTGTTTGATTGTATAATCTTTTGTTCTGCATTTTCTATCTTACATTTTATTTCCCTCATTTTCCACACATTTTTTTCTTTTGCAAGATTTTTCTTCCACTTTCTAATTTTCTGAAATGAGATCCTTCTGTCTCTTGGTATGCATGTCTTTTGTTTATTGTTTTTTTTTTCGCTACATATTTTTCAACAATTTTCTCCAGTATTTTGTATAATATGTCCGTATTTACCTGTATATTATCACTTACAAATACATTTTTCCATTCTTTATTCAGTTCTTCATTTATTTCTGACCATTTTATATTCTTACTGTAAAAATTATATTTTCCATATCCTTCCCAAAGTTTTGTGCTTTTATTAATTCTGCTATCACTTGCTTTGGAATGAACTATCAATTCTATGACATTGTGGTCTGAAATTCCCGTGTTATACACTATTATTTCTTTAACATAATTCACCTCATTCACAAATACTAGATCTAGGACATTTTCCTTTCTTGTTGGAATGTGGTTTATTATTTGCATATTATGTTCTAATAGCATATCTTGAAGCTTTTCAAATTGCCTCTTATCTTCTGCGCTCCTATTACTCTCTTTTTTATATGTATACATACAACCACTTTCTTCTATCCGTTCTTTCCAATCCACGAAAGGAAAGTTAAAATTTTCGGATAGGAGTATGTTCCAGTCTTTATGGTTTCTACATATATCATCTATTTTTTCTATTATTATGTCAAACTCCTTAGTATTTGGGGTCTGTAAACTACAATATTCACTAGTTTTTCAAATTCAAATTCTACTGCAATCAATTCACATTCTGTGTTGCTGTATTTTTCACAGACTTTTCCTTGGCTTATGTCTCTTCCATATATTGCGGTTCCCCCTTGATTCCTATTTTTTCTGTCTGATCTATAAGTTTGGAAACCCTTTATCTGGTCATCACTGCCAGTCTCTTGGGAATACCTGTTTCACTTATATTTAATATATCTATTTTTTCAATTAGGGTTACTTCTTCTAGGAACTCTATTTTCCTTTTAGAGTTACTCGTGACTAAACCCTGTGCATTCATCACTATTATGGTTTGTGTTTCATTTCCATTATTTAATATTGGTAATAATATGGATTCTCCCATGCTTCCTTCCTGTTCTGATATAATGTTCTTTTCTTCATTTCTCGGAATTCTGCCATTAAAAAATCCAACTTTTCTATTATATTTCTTTCGCCTTCATATTTATTTTTGTGTGTAAACCTGCAATTATCCCCATATCTGCACCAACCCCTGGCATTATAGATGCATTCTTTGTAGTTGGGCTCTATTTGTGCAGATTTGTGTTGAAAG
The DNA here is from genome assembly GCF_036898095.1 of Palaemon carinicauda. Lineage (NCBI taxonomy): Eukaryota > Metazoa > Arthropoda > Malacostraca > Decapoda > Palaemonidae > Palaemon > Palaemon carinicauda. Next base: position 86,160,890 of record NC_090736.1, read on the forward strand.
GCCTTTTTTGGTGCATAGTGCGGTATATACGCGGCCTGTTTTATTGTTTCTTTTTTTTTTCATTTTTTTTTTCTTTTCAGTTTGCTGAGTTTTCTTACTCTCATTCATAGCTGCAGGATGCATATATCGACCTTTTTTGTTGAAACTGCATCCTTTTCCTTCTTTTAGGGTTTTGCATATTTTTGGATGGAGATCTCTGCATTCGTCTCCATATCCGTCTAAATACGCACATTTACCATATATTTCATAATTATGGCATATCTTTGGATGCTTGTAGTAGCATCTTTCACCAAATCTGCAATTCTCTCTTTTCAGCATATTACAGACTATATCTTTCTTTTCTTTTTTTTTTCTTGTTCTTGCTCTTCCCTAAAAGTATGTAGGTCCGGGTAGAGTTTCTTGGGTCTATTATTTGTTTCCACCTGATAATTTATTTCTTCATAAGTATGTTGTTGGATGGCATCATAAGTTATATCAATGATTTCCTCTGCATCCTTACACATATCCTGTTCATTTTCTTCTTCTTCTTCTTCTTCTTCTTCTTCTTCTTCTTCTTCTTCTTCTTCTTCTTCTTCTTCAACTATTTGCAGATTTAGTCTCGACTTAATTATATTTTCTATCCAGACTAAGCATGTTGAGCAGAATACCTTTGTGTCTCTATTTTTTATTTTTTGCTGTATTTCAGCA
>NC_090736.1:86166576-86171576 GCF_036898095.1 Palaemon carinicauda
TTTATGTAACCATTATTAAAATAAAGAGAAATTATTAGATAGACCATCGCATTGTCTTCTACTTTTTCTAATCACTCAAAGCTAATCAGTAGGTCACAGGCTATCCTGGAATCACGTCCATGTGCCCAAAAACAAATGCTCCCGACTTAGAAATGAGAGTTTAGATGCACCTCTTATTTTATTCACGCCAGTTTTACAATCATGTTGAGTCTTCACTGGGACTGTTTTCCACGCTTCTTCGAAACATTTTATGTCTGGCTTGAATGGGCCCTAATGAAAACAGGGTTTGTCTTAAATTAAGGACACGCAGCGGCTCTTTGTAATTCTTAATAGACTCTAGTTTATTCTCTCTCTCTCTCTCTCTCTCTCTCTCTCTCTCTCTCTCTCTCTCTCTCTCTCTCTCTCTCTCTCTCTCTCTCTCTCTCTCTCTCTCCTGTCTGAAGTTTTAGTTTTCAGTCAGCTGATGTACCATCCCTGATTTTAAACCAAATTCATAATTCCTTTTTCTTGTTTACTAGTATTAGTATACAGTAGTCGTTTAGTGATTAATACTAAGTGCATTAATGTTTTATTGCTTTTCGTATAGACAAGCAATATATATATATATATATATATATATATATATATATATATATATATATATATATATATATATATACATATATATATATGTATATATATATATATATATATGTATATATATATATATATATATATATATATATATATATATATATATATATGTATATATACATATATATGTATATATATATATATATATATATATATATATATATATATATATATATATATATGTATATATATATACATATATATATATATATATATATATATATATATATATATATATATATACATATATATATATATATATATATATATATATATATATATATATATATATATATATATATATATATATATATGTGTGTGTGTGCGTGTGTGTGTGAGAGAGAGAGAGAGAGAGAGAGAGAGAGAGAGAGAGAGAGAGAGAGAGAGAGAGAGAGAATTCGTATTTTATACCATTTAGAGGCCTCATCACAAGTAGGAAGACCCATTTCTTATTGTAAGTAAATACGAAAGACATTGCCATATTTTATAAAGAAATCCATCAGTAAATTGTTTAACTTACAAAGTTAATCATGTACCTGAAAGTTAGTGAATTCAGTTGGATTGCAATCTGGGTTTTTGACCTTGCACCTTTTATCCTCGTCGTTTGTAGCAACAGAAAAGCTTATCCATTTGTTTTCAACCTAGTCTTTAGGATTAGATTGCAAGTGTTGTGTCATTTTCAATACTTGTTTACTATCACCATAGTTGTTTACGTGACAGGTACACATTTCACCCAGAACTCAGTCCTGTTCAAAAAGACGGACTGCCTGTTGGCAGATAAGTCTAACAACATAGAAGACATCGCTGTACTTGCCTCGCCCGGTAAGAGGAAATAGTTGTACATACAAACTAGTATACGCGATCCATCAATAATAACTTTTCAATATTTATATAGATACGCAGAGACACGTGCGCTCACAGGCAAAAAGTGTAACACTCCCACCCGTCTGCCAACCAAAAGGATTGGCTTATTCCTGGTGAGGTGGACCGACTCTCCCGTGCCGAGACCCTCCTGCGCCGAGTGTGGCCGCCGCCTGGTAACGTGAACCGCCGACCACTGCCTAGTGAGGTGGACCGCTGCTCCGGCGCTGGACCTGGCCGCCGCCTGGTAAGGTGGACCGCTGCTCACGCGTCGGGCCTGGCCGCCGCCTGGTGAGGTGGACCGCCGGTCTCTGCCTGAGGAAGTGAACTCTCTCTCTAGCTTGGACGTGGCTTCTCCCTAGTGAGGTGGAACGCTAGCCTCACCAGTGATTGTAACCCAGTGCCCTCAAACAAGCCTGCTCGGATTAGTGGCAGTGACAGTGACTCTCTACCCTTCCTGGATAATAGGAAGTGATAGTGATAGTAAAAGTGTTTTCTTTTTCAGAGACTTATTAACTACATAGTGTAAAATCAGTGACTGTGATATAGATTCAATGAACATTTGTTGAGTCCCACTGCATGTTTGCCTGCCATATTTGGCTGGCAAATGGCCAATGAGGACCCCCCCTTCCTCTGTGGGGAGGGGGTTCCTGCCTGGGACCCCCTCCCCTCTGGAACTCTCGAAGAAAAGAGAGAGAGGTTCTGCTTTTTCTTCCCCAGAGGAACAAAACAAATTGCAAAGAAAGCACACCCTGGAACCAATTGGTAGCTCCAGTATAGATGAGAGTGACTATCCCGAGGCCAGCTGTACCTCTGAGGAGGTCAATATTAGTGACTCACCAGAGAACATAGTCCTTCATCTAGAATCCTACCAGGAGGAGCTAGCAGAGATGCAGGAGACATCCCAGAGGCCAATGCAACCAAAAGAGATGCCACCCAATGAACCTGAAACCACCCAAGTGCCCATGAAGGCACGAGGTGCAATCAACAACCAGCAATGTAACACTGTTAGCTGCAGAGCAGAGATGAGTGCACCCTTCCCAAAGTTCCTAATAAGTGCCCAGGCAGGAAGAGATAGTGTCCCCCCTTATCAACCTTACTTAGTGTTTACAGATATGGAAAAAAAAAGTTAAACCAACCTCCCCCAAGCTCAGTTTAGGCCAAACCCATTTCGCAGAGGTGACATCAGAGTCACTGTCTACAATAACGCTGGATTAGACCTAATTACAGGAGATCCCCAGTTCATCTCAATCATTCCTGAGGAAAGGACCAGATATATGATTTATGATTAACCCCTGGCGTACGGTGCAGAAATCATCAATACTGCTAAGGGTTGCCGTGAAGGTGAAAGGATGCTAAGTAATAAAAGACCAACCTCAACAGTAAAACGTAAGCATAGGAGACCTGTCTCCCCACAGGTGCTGGAGTTAGGGGTGTGGGGAAGATACCCTGTTAAGGATTACATTCCCCGGCCCCTCAGGTACTTCAATTGCCAACGTTTTGGGCACCACAGTGAACAATGCACTGCTATGACTAAATGTGCCATTTACTCAGGGCGTCATGATACCCGGGGATGTCTTAAAAATTTCACAGAAAAAAAAGAGCACAACCCTAAGTGCCCCAATTCTAACAAAAGGCATCATGCCTTAAACAAAGCTTGTCCTATGTTAATCAATGTCTTTGAAAGAAAGGGCTTCTACAACAGACCCCCGCGAATCAGACGGTACCCGGCCCCTCGATCCGGGCCCAGAAACAACAATCAGCCCAGTCAGGCTCAGGATGACAATGCCCGAAACCTGAGCCAGAACCTGTACACACGGAATCGTAACCCAGTTAGTCAAAACCAGAACCAGGTTAGGCAGAACCCATCTACTAGGTCCCTGGAACACCACACCTATCAAGGACACAATCCTGTCCCCGGTAACCGGTCCTATGGGACTGCAACTTCTCAGGGTCGGAACAGGCCCTCTGAGGCCCATCGTCCGCAAGCAATTCTGACACCCCCCACCCGCCCCGGAAACAGAATCTATCACCCAATTCCCCTGCTTTGAGTCTAACTCCAATCAAAACCCACCCGAACCTTTGATTACATCGCAGTTACATCCCTCCCAGGCCCCTCTGGCCTCTGCCATACACCCTCCTGCTGTTTCAATCAACCCCAATCGTCATAATTCCATTGAAGGCCCCTCTGCCTCTCAATCAGCCACAGAAGTAGAGAAATCTACTGCCCCTGTGACACAAGTGACTACTCCCTCAACGAAAATCACCTCTGCCAGCAGCCTAACTCAGGCGTCTCTTAACATAAAATTCAATTAGGACTCATCTCTCTCCCTGATGTTCAACAAAATGTCGGCCATCCTTATAGAGGCCAAAAACAAACCTGTTACTGAAATATTGCCAAAAGTAATGGACCTCTTCAACATGATGACTAATCTCATAATGAGCAATAAAGGAGGGCTCAGCAAGTGAACCTGATACAGATCTTGAGCTCCCAGCCTTTCAGCACAGCAGGGACCTAAAAGTGCTATAGTGCAACATTAACTCTATCTGTCAAAAGTTCGCTGTCCTCCAGGCACAAACGGGGACACTTAAACCAGATCTTGTACTTCTCTAAGAAACCCTACTTAGAGACACAGCTCACTTTTCTTTCAAGAACTACACTGTTCATAGAACATCCCAGACTGACACCACACGAGGCATTGTAACCCTAATGAAGGACACCATTCCCTCCCTCAGGCTCCCTCCATCCCCTTGTGGAAACTTAGAAATTTTGAGCGTTCAAATAACACTTGCTCACACAACACTGACAATCCATAATATATACAAACACTGTAACAAAACACTTGAAGCAGAGCACATTTATAAAGATATTGAAAACAGTTACACAATAATGGTCAGCGACTTTAATGCACGACACTCTTTTTACACAGCGAATATTCAAATCAGGCAGATTACCACTTAAATACCCTCCTCCGTGAATTCCCAGGTGTCTCCCTCCTTAATAACCCTGCCATTAGCCCTCATGTCCGAGGAGGCACCCTCGATCTTACCTTTGCCCCCAGGCAACTGCATGAAGCAGCTACATGGCTACTTCACCCCACACTCACTAGTGATCCCTTTGCGACCCTATTCACCCTACCCCTCCCTACCCATCCCTCCCCCACCCCATAATGGAATCCTGATTTTGGGCAAGTCAGTATATTGACAACCTCCCTGATGACCCCATTCCAATCCTGGAGGAATTTACACAGCAAGTGGGTGTGACTGCTGATGATTCCATGCCACGGAAAACACAATACACCAAGACAAACCATAAAAATGCCTGGTATTATTGCCCAAGGATCAAAGAAATGAACAGGCGAGTAAATAGAGTTCGCAAACTGATCAGGCACCACTGAACTGATGAATTACACCAGCTTCTGCGGGATGTTATTAACCACTCACTAGAGGTGGCCAAAGAGGTCAAATTGGAAAAATAGCTTCAATGATGCAGTAATATCTCAAAC
>NC_090736.1:86184076-86189076 GCF_036898095.1 Palaemon carinicauda
AAAACTATACGAATATTATTATTATGCTCTTCGGCCGTTTCCCCCTGTAATTACGATATTGTCTAGATAAACAAGAATATTATGGCCAATTAAGGGAGACAAAACTCCCATCATTACTCTAGAGAAATGACATGGAGCATTTTTAACACCATAAGGAGGAAAATGAAACTGAAATGATTGATCGTTAGCTATAAATCCGTTTTACATTTACTGTCTTCCTGAATGGGTATTTGATAGTATCCAGATTCTAAATCAACAGTTGTAAAATATTCAAAATCCCGTACCTTCCCAAGTAATTCTTTGATCAAGGGCAATGGAAATACATTATCCTTAGTGATTGCATTCAACTTCCTATAATCACCACACAATCTTACCGAGCCATCCTTTTTCCTAACAACTACAATTTGAGAAGCCCGGGGGGATTCGCTCTCCTTGATTATCCCTTGTTCCATAATTTTTTATTTTCCCTTTCTATTTCCCCCTGGAAATGAATGGGTACCTGCCCAGTTTCAATGCTAAATGGAAATCGATGAACCCTCCCTTGTGGCTCATCTCCAATTGCAATTATATTTGAATAATTATTGACCAGGTCACTAACTACAGGTTGAAATTCTGACGGGCATGAGTTTTTGCGCTAGTATAATCAAATTCTGATTGCATTCGTCTGTTCGAGATGGAGTTGTGGCCCCTAACATCACATTATTAGCAATTTCAAATAACTCTAATTCACACACAGAATCACTTCCTAACACAATTCTTTTATTTGACAAATTAACTATCTTAATATCAGCTCTGCTCTCTTTTATTTCTGATAAGCCCGCTAAAATCAAATGGGTCCAATTGTCATGGGGTTTAACAACGACCTTGGTTCCTCCCAGAAGAGAGCGACATGTGGTCACTGATATGCTCGTAAGTGTCTGGGGAGACACCACTTCTCTTCTCTTCTTTCCGAGCCGGCAAAAGCACTTACTCTCGCATGAATTTCTATCGACAAAATGTAGCCTCCTGCTTTTACGGTTATTGAATCCTTTCCCCCAAAAATGCATATTTGATTACATGGAATAAAAGCAATTCCTAAGATAGCCTCTATTCCTGGAATTCCTAAGGTGGGCAAGACAAAAAAATCATGTGTGAATTTTCACAGATCACACCTTAAAGTTGACGATCCGTGTATGGTTTATGCGTAGTTTATTTCCTCCTGGTGTGTCAAGGACGATGGATGCCGCTGACTATAGTGGGTTTGGGGAGAATCTTTTTTCATTCATTGAAACGCTGGCTCCTGTATCGATCAGCGCTCAAATGGATTTATCTGGCAGTTCAATCCTAACTACTAACATTCCTAGCCGGCCATTACGAGATATGGACACGGTCCAATGACCTCACCTGCAGTGCCGCTGCTCCCTAGTGCTATGGGGTTGAGGTCGGGGGTATCAATGGAGGTTCCAGTGCCTGCTCTGCCACGTCCATTGTCACTTCTTCCCCGGCTACTGCTTGTGATGACATGAGGGCGGGGGGCATTAAACTCCCTCGTCTCCCCCTTCCTCTGTTTCCTTTTCCTTACATGTTGGGCGGGGGAGGTGTACGTGTGCCACAGCCCGCCAGCCATGAGCGTTTTTTTTGCTGAGCACTCCCTAGATAGGTGATCATAGGCCTGACAAGCGTAACAGAGTGTGGGGGGGGGGGGGATCTTTGGGTGGGACACTCCACTTGTCGGTGCCCCTCTCCCTACACACTGCCAGCATCTTCTAACCTGAGGACTGCGTTTTCCCCTACCCCCCTTCGTGGGTCGAGTGCCTCTCATGGCTGCTAACTTCTCGGAATTGGGCCAGTTATTCCCAGTCATTTATTTCTTCTGGCAAACTGTCTAAAATGTTTTGTATTGCGCTCACTATGTCTGCTAACAAGTGATTATCATCGAACAAACAACCACATAAATACGGGTTTACTAGTATGCGAATATGTTTACGGGCAATCGCTTTTTCATCACTTTCTGGGAGATTGGCACTCAGGGTAGCAAAAGAGTCGCAATCGTGAAAAATTCGAGATGCAAAACTAAGAATGGATTCACCTTCGCATATTTTGGGTTTGTAATTTTCTTTTATAACTCCCTTTCTCGCATCAGGCTAGGCATACTTCTCAATTAAACGTCGTCTTATTTCAGTATAACTTCTTAATCTGTCTTGTGGCCAACACATTACCTCCATTGTCGAAGCATCTTTCAGAAATCTAATTACTTGAATAGCTTTTTCTCTTTCCGACTACCAATATAAGGCTACTTCAAATTCTCTCAAAAACACTTCAATCGATTGAAACCCTTCATTAGGCCGCTGATGATCAAAAGGCCTAGATTTTGCCTATAATTTTGGCAACTTTCGAACTACGATTTGCATATCTTCACTTGCCCGTGCATTTGTACTTTCACTTGTATGCATTTGAACTTCGTTTGTGTAAGTCAGATATGCTGCGGTTGCGCGCCAGTCCTCTTCTCGTTCAACCAAGAATCTGCTAATCAACTGTTATAAGTGTTCTAACTTGTTTTTCAATTCTTGCATTCTAATTTCCTGTCTATATTCTTCATCAGAAACGCTATACACTGCTCCTCCTTTTTCATATCTGCAATAGCAGCGTCTGCTACGTTAGTTCTTGTTCATTTAGGTATCTTGAACTTGTATTATACAGGCTCAAAGAACAACTTCTCTCACAGAATACACAAACAGACGTATTTTTACACCTGACACATTTATGTCCCATGTAGATGGATAATGAGAGGTCAGAATATGGGTTTTCTTCATTTATAACAAAAAACTCGTTTTTAAGTACACCATACACACCTACCCTCTCAGGTGAAGGCCCTGTCTACTCGAGTGCCCAAAGGCAACTAATTCCCCTCACTCTAAAAGTGTAATATTTTTACAACAACGTGCTGAGTTATAAGGTTTTGTGGAATTCTCAGGATTATAGAGTTCATTTACCTTGACATACAGCACATATCTACATACAAGAAATAGGACATTATATATATATATATATATATATATATATATATATATATATATACATATATATATTTATATATATAAATATATGTAAATATATATATATATATATATATATATATATATATATATATATATATATATATATACATATATATATGTGTGTGTGTGTGAGTGTGTATACCTATATAAATATATGTACATATGTACTGTATATATATATATATATATATATATATATATATATATATATATATATATACATATATATATATATATATATATATATATATATATATATGTGTGTGTGTATGTGTAAATATATATATATATATATATATATATATATATATATATATATATATATATATATATATATATACATATATATATATATATGTATATGTATATATATATATATATATATATATATGTATATATATATATACATATATATATATATATATATATATTTATATATTTATATATATATATATGTATATATATATATATATATATATATATATATATATGTATATATCTATATATATATATATAGATATATACATATATATATATATATATATATATATATATATATATATATATATATATATATATATATATATATATATATATATATATATATTTATATATATAACATACAATTTTATGGTAGTAAAGCATTTTTCTATATATTATGCAATAATTGTACCAACCTCTGAATATCATTTTTGACTTAAATATTAATTTCAGTTTCAGTTATTGTCTAAGTACAGTCAGTTCTACGTTAAATAGTTCAAGTTTTTATTTTAAAGATTACAATTTTTATCGTGTTCGTACATTCTATCTTCTATACCGAATTTGTTATCAAAGCTTTCATAAGGTTATAATTTCAATCTCATTTCCCCTATGGTTATTTCTGCATCCGAGCATCAGATTTCCCTGTCATATATATATATATATATATATATATATATATATATATATATATATATATATATATATATATATATATATATATATATATACATATATATATATATATATATATATATATATATATATATATATTATACATATTATATTTATATGTATATATACATATATATATATATATATATATATATATATATATATATATATATATAAATATATATATATATATATATATATATATATATATATATATATATATATATATTATATATATATATATATATATATATATATATAAATATATGTATATATATATATATATATATATATATATATATATATATACATACATACGTATATATATATATATATATATATATATATATATATATATATATATATATATATATATATATATATATATATATATATTATATATATATACTACACAGTATTCCAGAAGTTTTTTTTCCAGCTGTTACCAAGTTGTGGAATGATCTTCCTAATCGGGTAGTTGAATCAGTAGAACTTCAAAAGTTCAAAGTTGGAGCAAATGTTTTTATGTTGACCAGGCTGACATGAGTCTTTCTATATTTTATACTGTATATGAGATATCTGTTTTTGACGTTGTTAATAGTTTATATAAGACATATCTGTTTTGACACTGTTACTGTTTTTAGAATGATATATTGTTCATTTATTCTCATCATTTATTTATTTCCTTATTTCCTTTCCTCACCGGGCTATTTTTCCCTGTTGGAGCCCTTGGGCTTAGAGCATGTTGCTTTTCCAAGTAGGGTTGTAGCTTGGCTAATAATATTAATAATAATAATAATAATAATAATAATAATAATAATAATAATAATAATAATAATAATGTTTGACTTACAACCTATGCGGCTTATCGGAAATAGGACGAGTATTTCCTTGAAAATAGTGTAGTTTCTTGTATAAAAATAAACTGATTTATCGTGGAGAATTATTATTTTCTTTTATTGTTAAAATACAGTATCTATTTTTAGTGAAAAATACATTGAGAAAATTTTGATATCTGTCGAGTTCATA
>NC_090736.1:86194076-86199076 GCF_036898095.1 Palaemon carinicauda
AAAACCTGTTCATTGCGATTCTAGTGACTGCATATGTTTTTGCTTGGAAAAGAATGCACGATCCGAGTTCACCACCTGTTATTTGTTGCCATGTATTGGCATACAACGCATATATATTTGACGAGTCGGCTTTTGACTAGTTGTCTTCGGCAAGCGGTCCACATAGCCTAACATACCTTTCATGCCCATTGTATCAACCGTGTGTCACACGATCGTATGTAGTAACGACATTTCATTTTGTGTATATATTATGCTTGTATCTTCGCTCTCCCCTTGCACTGATAAGGATCTGAAATAATATGTCTGTTTTTCTCAACGTTAACTGAGAACTGGTGCGGTGTTGATTGAACATGAAGTTGACTGTTATGTCTTTTATGCCCTTTTTGCCTGGAGTTTATGTATATGTAAACGAATGCTCTGTAATAAAGTTACTCAGATGCTTTCATCCTGCCTTTGAGTCACAACCTTTTCTCGGCCGTCACACCCCTTCGCCCCTCCATCATTGGTACTATGGCGGACTCCACGGAAGTTGGTGCCGCCCCATTCAAAATTTCGTCGTTTGCCCGCAGAGAGGCATTTGTTTGGTTTCAGCGCGCAGAAGTCCAGTTCCGCATCAAGGGCGTGACTCGCTCAACCACCAAAGCAGATTATGTTCTCACGCCGAAATCCGAGGACACCTTCCCAGAAATATCAAACTGGTTTTGTGAACAAGGAGTCACCCCAATAGCGTATGACGCCCTCAAAACATACCTTCTGCAGCAGTACTCGCCGTCGCCAGCTGCCCTTATAGCAAAGCTTTTTTAGCTCTCCCGACAACCGTTGGGGGACCAAAGGGTTCGCTCGCCCTCAGAGAAATGACCTGCTGCAGACGGCTCTACTCGAGAAGTGAACCTACTTCGTGCCCTCCAGATACGCCGTTTACCCGATGTCGATAGTTTACCCACAAAGGACTTGATGACCAAAGCCGATGGCCTTATGGACAGCCACTTCACGACCTTCAAGACCTCCATCAATGCCTCCACTCCTGACAAAGAAGTCACCTATTCAACGTCAGCTGAAGCTGACGTGAATGCCGTACGACATACACGCCTACCTCGTGACGTGCTGAAGCGGCAACAAACCCCCCATCACCCATCACTCACTCACGCCCCAACCAATGACTTCTAGAGCCACTTACTGCCTCCTATCGGCCGCAGTTCTGCAACTACCACTACAGATTTGGGGCAGCCGTGAAAAAAATTTGCCAAGGATTGTCAGTGGCCAAAAAAAATGTAAGTAGGCCATCGCTTGTGGCGGTGGCCTCCCATGTTTCTGATCTTTTCTTTTTACATGATGCAGGAACATGTGTTCGATTTTTGGTAGACACAGGTTCTTGTCATTCTCTTTTGCCAAGGGAACTCTTCAGGACACGACGTGGTCTGTCTACGTCTGCCGACGTCCGCCTGGTAACTGCCAACGGATCTGCGATACCCACCTACGGTTACGAGAACCTCACATTATCGTTTGGAAACGGTAAATTTAATTGGAAGTTTTTCGTTGCTGACGTCACATTGCCAGTCCTCGGTGCGGATTTCCTCTCTCATATCCACCTTCTGGTTGATGTCGCCCACCAACGATTGGTCAACGCAGACTCGTACTTGTTGACACCTATTCAACCCGGCCCCTCCAACCTCGCGCTCCACATCAGCGCACCCACGGATGCCTAAGCCCACCTCCTCACGTCGTACCCGGAAGTTTTCCACCCAGAACTTCGCCAAACGCCCACGGCTCCTGCCAAGCACGGTATTTATCACAATATCAAGACAACAGGATCCCCAGTTTTCGCAAAATTCAGACGTTGGGCACTGGAACGATTGGCAGCCGCCAAATAGACCTTTGCCGAAATGGAGGAAATAGGCCTTTGCCAAAAGGCCTCCAGCCCATAGTCGTCACTCTTACACATCGTTCTGAAGAAAGACAGATCCCTCGGTCCGTGTGGGGATTATAGGCGCCTGAACATGTAAACAGAACCTGATCACTAACTCCTCCCAAACATCGTTGACGTGACCTCCTACTTGCACAAAGCGAAGATTTTCTCCACGCTTGACCTCCTTATGGGGTATTATCAGGTGCCTATGAACCCAGAAGACATCCCCAAAACTGCCATCACCACTCCGTTTGGTACATATACCTTCAATTACTCCTGTTTTGGCCTTCGTAATGCTGGGCCTGTTTTTAACGTCTCATGGAGGGGATCTTTGGGGACCTCCCCTTCTGTGTATTTTATGTGGACGACATACTTATGTTCTTTTCTTCAAAAGAGGAACATCTCCGTCACCTGCGCATCGTGCTCGACCGCCTGCAACAAAACGGCCTTGTATTCCGGTACGACAAGTGTACTTTGGCGCCAACGAAGTGTCGTTCTTAGGGCACCGCATCACTCCTGAAGGATTCCATCCCCTCCTAGAGAAGGTAGCAGCCGTTCAGAACTTCCTCACGCCCTCGACTGTCTAAGCTCTGCAGGAATTCTTGGGTATGATCAACTATTATCACCGTTTTCTGCCAGCCAATGCCGCCACTCCTGCTCCCCCATACACATCCCTCAAGGACAAGCCAAAAGACCTGAAGTGTGGTCCCCTACAAGAAGTGGCCTTCTGCAATGCAAAGAAGGCCCTATCAACCGTGGCAGCTCTCACCTTTCCTCAATCTCAGCGTCGTTTTGCACACATTCACTTCAACGTTGTAGGCCCCCTGCCCACATCACAAGGACATCGTTACCTGTATACCATCATCGACCGCTCCACTCGTTGGCCTGAAGCCATTCCCATGGAAACTGTAACGTCCGCCTCATGTACATCTGCCTTACTCTATGGATGGATTGCAAGATTTGGTATCCCTGATCATATTACTTCTGACAGGGGTACCACTTTCACCTCTCACTTTTGGACATCATTAGCGAATCTCCTGGGCATCACCCTACATCAGACAACTGCCTACAACCCCGCTGCCAATGGAATGTTTGAACGTTTTCATAGCACCTCAAAGCAGCTTTGATGTCCCGCTGCAAGGATTCCAAATGGTTTACTCAGCTTCCCTGGGTGCTCCTAGGACTAAGGAGCACTCCTAAACACGCCCTCGACGTCTCGGCAGCGGAAATGGAAAATGGCGACCCGTTGGTCGTCTCTGCCCAATATTTTTTTCCTTCTGCAACCTCCTCTGACGATCTCCAGCGCATACGTCATGTCGTGGGAAAATTTACTCCATGCCGCCAGACTTACAAGACCCCAGCGAAGCATCACATACTGAGACACTTGCACTCTGCAACGTACGTCTTCCTACCCCATGACACTAGCAAGCCACCGCTAACGCCCCCTTATACGGGCCCTTTCTTTGTGATCTGACACAGTCCGAAAGCATTCCTACTAAACATTCGTGGCAAGGAAGACTGGGTCTCCATTGATCGTCTAAAACCTGCTTATCTCCTGCCAGATGACCCGCCTACAGTTTGCCTCTCTAGATCAGGGGGCCCTATTTAACATGTACAGTATGTCATTTTTTTTTTGGGGGGGAGCCATTTACCAGCCGTGTGTCACACGACCGTACATAGTAACGACATTTCATTTTGTGCATATATTATGCTTGTATCTTCGGTCTCCCCTCGCACTGATAAGGACCTGAAATAACATGCCTGTTTTTCTCAACGTTAACTGGTAACTGGTGCGGTGTCGGTTGAACATGAAATTGCCTGTTATGTCTTTTATGCCCTTTTTGCCTGGAGTTTATGTATATATAAGCGAATGCTCTGTAATAAAGTTGGTCCTCTCAACAATTAATGACAAAAAAGCCTTTGTCATATTCCTCGATCTCGAGAAAGCCTTTGAGCTAGCCAGCTCACCAGCTATAACCGAGAAGCCAGAGTCGCTTTCAAGGAAAAACATTGATTTCATCCCCCTAGAAAATGGTACACCACAATGAGGCATACTAAGCCCCTTCCTTTTCAATCTGCTAATGGAGAACTTAGCCACTTTAAACCTCCCAAATGGGGTAGAAATTTCCATGTATGCCGACGATATATGCATAATATGTCCACATAAAGTTCATGCAAGAAATGCCACTCAAAAAGCATTCGACATTATCCAAGCCAAATGCAATGAACTTGGCCTAAAGATCAACACCAACAAAACAAAAGCAATGGCTATAAGGCACTCGTAAAACCCTCAGAACTTCCCACTGAGGGGTTAAGACATTGAATGGGTGAGTCAATTCATGTACCTGGGGTAATCATTAGCAAAACCCTATCACCAGCCAATGAAGTCACCTACCTCAGAGAGAAGACAAAGATTCGTCTATCAGCCACGAAACGAATGACCTCCCTAAAACAAGGTGTATCAAATAACCTCCTAAGACTGTTTTATCTACAAGGAATTCGATCCCACATCGATTATGCAGCACCGACACTCACTGCATTGACTGACACTCAAAAAGCCTCATTAGAAGTAGTCCAAAACAATGCCATGAGACTCATTAGTGGCTCTCTAATGTGGACAAGACTCTGCTTACTTAGAGCAGAAACCAACCTAATTCCCCTGTCAGCTAAGATTGACATTAGGAATAGCAGCATTATATTCAAGTCAATCATCGCAGGCAGAAAAAGCCCACTCAACAATAAAATAAAAAGGCTTCTACCTCTCGCTGAAGAATTGGATCCGCCAAATTCCCACGCAAAGAAACTACTGGATACTCTCAGAAGGATGCAGTTGCAAAATGAGGCTCACAAAACCAAGGGACAACAAAAGCATGATGGATACAGACCTCCTGCCCCTTGGGCTCAGGACCCTATCAAATACAACTTCACCATCCTACCAGCAGCAAGCAAGGCTCTCTGTACACCAGAGAAACTCACTGAAGCTGCAAAAAATGCAATCAGGAATACACCTGCACCTCACACCTACTATATGGATGGATCAGTAGACCGTGCAATCCCTCTACATCGGGATATAAAGAAAACAGGAGAATTTCTA
>NC_090736.1:86216576-86234076 GCF_036898095.1 Palaemon carinicauda
CACACACCGACAGTGGCTAGAATGAAATTCTCCTTTCTCGTCTGATTGAAAGAATTGCAGCGATACGTAGGTGGTCTCCTGGCAGCGTTGGGGATGAATGCTTGGCCTTCTTCACGGGTGCCATATGAACGAATAAACGAACGCTCTGATGCTAACAAAGGATTCGCGAATTCTGAAGGGAAATCAACACTGGTTCGCACGTAGTCTCTCTCTGGGAGTAAATCAAAGCAAAGCAATGCTGTGATGTTTGCTCAATTCTTGAATATCTCTAGTTACGCATATCTGTATTTTAAAAACAACCATTTTACCAATTGTGTGTGAGAGAGAGAGAGAGAGAGAGAGAGAGAGAGAGAGAGAGAGAGAGAGAGAGAGAGAGAGAGGTTATTAAAGGATTTCTGTTTCGCAGTTTTTAATATGATGGGGGTTTTATAACTCTCTCTCTCTCTCTCTCTCTCTCTCTCTCTCTCTCTCTCTCTCTCTCTCTCTCTCTCTCTCTCTCTCTCTCTCCATTGTTTAATAAATTATTTACTGAATTATCATCAATGAACAACATATTTTGGTGGCTCTATTTTGATAAAGAAATTGAGGCGTTCTATGGGGAGATTTATCCCGTTAACTTAACCATTTAGGTTTTCACGATTTCATTAGAATACTGGAAAGATCAGTGGGAATTTCAGGTTTGCCAAAAGAGATTCCTTGTGAGGAGGCTTTCCCGTCTCCAGTACTTCGTATTTAGCTCATCATCATGGTATGATAGACCATATGAATCATTCTTTCCTAGAGTGACTGTGAAGGGGAAAACCTTTTTATTAAAAAGAAAAAAAAAAGCTCTTCAGTATGATTCAGTCACCATGATTGCTAGACGGCGTTTATGCGTCTAATAAGAGAAAGAATTTTTTAACGATATATGCAACTCCTCTGCGTATGTGCGTCAGGATGACAATAGAATTTCAAAATGTATACACATATTTAACTATCATTAAAAGTATTTGTTTAGTTTTCTTTCCACCAGTCAACGAACTGAGAATGGAGCCATTTGTGGATTTTTCCTTCGAAATCTCTGCATGCAAATCCAGCAATATTTACGTTTGCGCGGCAGCACCATAAAGCCAAACGGTAAATCAGTCTCTCGTTTTATTATTCAAGTTTAGAGAAGCTATTTTTGAAAAGAGTTCGTCGCTTGTCAAATGAGTCACAGCCGGAATGGGGCTGTTGTGAGACCAGCAAAATGCCTGCTTTTCTTTAGGAATAATTCAGCTGTTAACCTGGATATTTTTTTATAGTGTCATAGTTCTTAGAATAAAATGCTAGGAACAAGTAAGGGAAAAGAATTTCTGTAAGAATTCAAACTTGTGGAAAAGGCAAAGACATGATTTGTGGTACCTGGGAGTAACAAAGGATAGAGATGGGAATATATTATATAGGGGTGAAACATTAAGAGAAGATGGAGAGAATATTTTGAGGAATTGTTGAATACTAAAAATGAGAGAGAGGAGCTGGGAGAAGCACAAAAGGTAAAGGTGCGAGTGATGTGGATACAAAATACAGAAGTGAAAGGGCATTTAGTAAAATTGTAAATGGTAAAGCACCAGGTCCATCAGAGTTACTCGCTACAGAGGGGTAAGAATGTATGGTGGATTTATTAATAGTGATATTGGCAGAGGAAAGGATGCTTAAAGACTGGGAGGAGAGTTTAATAGTATCTGTAATTATCCAGAAAGGTGATGTCATTGAATGTGGTAACTACAAGGAAATTAAAGTTATTGAGCATGGTTTGAAAGGTTTTGAGAGGGCACCAAATGATGGACTGAGAGATATTGTAAACATTGGTAAACAGCAGTATGGATTCATGAGGGGGAGAGGGACTTTGGATTCCATCTTTATAGAAAGGCAGCTACTAGAAGAGGCTACAGGGAAATCAGAAGCTCTTCTTTATTTTCATAGATCTACAGAATGCTTATAGTAGAATACCAAGAGAAGTTATGTTTTGGTTCTTGTGGAAGAGGAAAGCCCTAGACAAGTTAGTTAGAATGGTAGAGATGGCGTACAAAAGAATATGGATGTGAAATGAAGAGTTGTGGGAGTTGCTATATACAGAGGATTTAGCAATTACCCTGGGAATGAGAGAGACGTACAGAGAATGGTTGCAGAGTGGCGGGAGACTTTGGAGAGAGGTGGCTTTAGTGTAAATATGGATAAAACTGAGTGGTATGGAAGTTAGACACAGGATAGCCATATATGAAATTAGAGGGTTGTTTATGAAACAGGTGGAGTAAATTAGATACATGGGATCGACTATAAGATAGGATGGAGGATTTGTAATTAAAGCTGATAATTGGATAAGAACGGCTTGGGGGAAGAGGAGGTAGGTAGCTGGAGTGATATGTGATCAGAAAATGCCAATCAAGCTAAAGTTCACGATCTATGGGACAGTAATAAGAACAGTGTTAATATTTGTGCGGAAACGTTGGCTCTGAGGACGAAAAGAGAGAAGCAAAGCTTGATAGAACAGAGATGAGAATGCTGAAGTGGATTATGGGAATATCACTGCTTAAAAGATTAGAAAATTCTAAACTAAGAAGAATGGCCAGTGTAGTAAATATTTTAGAGGTGATAAAAGTGTCATGACTGAGATAATATAGGCATCTGTTAAGGGTACATGATGGGGAGGGAGTGAGGAGGGCTTGGGAGTAACCTGTGACTGGGAGAAGATCCAAAGGGAGACAGAGAATTAGATGGCGAGAAATAGTGAAGTATGGTCTGGAGAAAAGAGGATTGGTGGCAGAGGAGGCCTTTGATAGAAGACATTGGAGATGACCCATCAGGCAACCAACTCCTCAATGTAAGGATAATGGAGGGGAAGGATCAGGGTTATTATTACCAAATGATTCTTTTTCCATTAGTTAACAATTTCATCGTTTGAAGATGTATTGTTTTTTTATTCCTTCCTAATTTCTGGTTAATGTCCCCCTTTTTATTTTAATAACAAGAACCCAAATGAAGTCCATGAACCCGAGATATCAGACCCTTTCTAATTGTTCTCCTCCAAGAATATGAAAACTCGTAACAATATCACTGTTGATGAAATCTAACAAATGTGTTTACACAGCAAAGTCTCAGAAATTGACATCAAACTAAGGAAATAACGGTTTTATGATGCCATTACAATAATTTCCAATTCCCTCTTGAACCATAGGAAACTAGATCTAACAGTGCACCTCACGCTACCCGCTGTAGTTGTTTTACTTTACATCCTTCTAGTTTTTTCTTCCAATTTGTTATCCGGCATCTTTAATCTTTACTACATAGTGCAATTTCCCTCCCCTGCCATACCGCATTCGGCCATAGGGCATAGACTCGATGAATAAAATCAAGGGACGTTTTTCATATGGCAGACTGTCCTTCCATTCATATATGCCCCGGGCAGAAACAGCCAAAAATATATACAATACTACCATTTTTATATACACAAAGGATATCATTAAAATCCTGTATCTTCTATCTTATGGAATATCCAAACCTAATTAAAGATGGAAGTCCTGAAAAGGAAATTCATTAGAGTTAGCCTTTTGATGAGGTTATGGTGATCAGTGGTTTCTTTAATCATGCTTTGTTTGAATGAGCGTCGAAGAGGAAAGTCACTTCATATCTCATGAAATGAATCTTTGAAAATCGTGGTTATTCCCTTAAATGGAGTTAGGTTCGATTATTTAGGTCTATTGGTACAGGAAGCAATAACATATGATTTATTGTGAAACTTAACCACTTAGTGTTTTCGAGGCTTACAGCAGTAGCCATCTGAGAAGGCCGGTCCGTAGCCCTTCATAAATTGGTTAAAATTTGAACTAGTTCTTGTAGTTGGTTAGTGGACCGCTAGAACCAAATATAGAAAGAAAACATTAAATCAGATAAAATGACTGGAATTTACTGCTAAGAAGTTTGTGGATATATTTTTTCTTGATTTATGAGAACTCGACCTTTAATCAAGTCTTTGTATTTCCTTTATCGTCTTGAATCAGATAATATAGTTGGAACTAATTTAGTGTCACAGTTGTCAGCAGCAACAAATCACTAGCGTCTTGTGCCATGATAGCTTCTGATTTTCTCTTTATTTAACATATTATTTTCATTAGGAAGTAGTTTTGGCCATTCCATCATGTTCTCTTGCCTGTTGATCTGAACCAATGACTTATATGCTTGGTAGTCAGTCAACTGTTGTTAATCAGTAATGGTGGAGAGGGACAGTGTACCAGGAACTTCTTCCCAAAGGACTTGCTGAGAATTGGAGGGAAACCATTTTCAGGATCCCCATCCTACACGTAAAGCAATATTTTTATGAATGTCGACTATGAAAATATCCTTCAACATTATTATTTGAACTTTTGAAATCCAACATGATTCATAAAAAGCTTGCAAAAAAAGGCCAAGTTCAAAGAGGGATCTTTAAGGTGCTTAGTCAGTTAATCCAAGCGAAATCTTAAAGAAAAGGCGCCAAAGATGGAAAGCCAAGTTTTTGTCCAATTAAATTCAAGGTTGTGACTCTATTTTCCTCCCTACTCACACCTGCATACAAAGATTGGCCTTGTTCATTCATGAGAATTTCGTATATATTCCCAAATTTCAAGATTGGGCAAGGAACAGAAAATCGAGTTGAGTTTGGTCCGTATAGAATCTATTTTTAGATATTTTTCATGTTTCCCAATATATCGTAAACTTTATAATTACTCTTTATTTTTTTACCTTGATGTGTGTAAAATTCACAATATTAACAGATAAGAGATCAATATTAAACCACTTAACATCCAGAACAACTGATTGATTATTTTAATGGCTTCTTGTTATGATTATTATTGAAAATGCCCAATTATTTTATTGTTATATTATGTCTTGGATCATATTTCAAAGAGAAAAGAATTAATGTTGTGCAAACGAATAGAAATGAGATACAAGTAGGTTTTTGGTTCCTAAGAATTTGTCAGAGAAATCTGAAATCCATCTAAACAGAAAAAATTAATGTGTCGATTTTATCCGTTTTCTAGAAAATCAATTGTACTTCTGTTGCTCCAGAAGATGAATAAATTCCTGGTAGTCAGTTAGGTGTGGTGGGGCATCCTCATCATCCAAGAAAGCTTTCCGGAGCCTCTCCCTTTAAGGAATCTCTCTCTCTCTCTCTCTCTCTCTCTCTCTCTCTCTCTCTCTCTCTCTCTCTCTCTCTCTCTCTCTCTCTCTCTTAATATATATATATATATATATATATATATATATATATATATATATATATATCCCTATCTATCTATCTATCTATCTATTTATCTATAGATATATATATATATATATATATATATATATATATTCATATATATATATACATATAAATATATATATATATATATATATATATATATATATATATATATATATATATATATATATATCTATATATATATATATATATATATAAATATATATTTCAAATAAGCCCTATATATTAACAAATTAAAGTCTGGATTCTCATAACAACCTCGGGATCAGAGCCCCATGCGAAATCACTCAAAGACTATAGTATTTGTCCAGCCGGGCTTCGAACCCTGGTCCAGGATACTTGTGTGACATTGACCATACCACTCAGCCACTAAGAAAAATATATATATATATATATATATATATATATATATATATATATATATATATATATACATATGAATATATATATATATATATATATATATATATATATATATATATATATATATATATCTATAAATATATATATTTCAAATAAGCCCTATATATTAACAAATTAAAGTCTGGATTCTCATAACAACCTCGGGATCAGAGCCCCATGCGAAATCACTCAAAGACTATAGTATCTGTCCAGCCGGGCTTCGAACCCTGGTCCAGGATACTTGTGTGACATTGACCATACCACTCAACCACTAAGATATATATATATATATATATATATATATATATATATATATATATATATATATATATATATATATATATATATATATATATATATATATATATATGTGTGTGTGTGTGTGTGTGTGTGTGTGTGTGTGTGTGTGTGTGTGTGTGTGCATTTTCCTAATCAGAAGGGGTTGCGTTTAGTAAGTATTTTTAACTCCTGAATTTTCTTTTTTTTCAAATTATTTTAATACCAATATCATAATCACTACTTTCTCTTTTGTTTCGTTATCATTTAGTGCTCTCAAATCTTTCATTATATTGTATTTTTCTCCACGTTTTTGATCATTTTATTTTGAAGGTCTTATCACTGTAGTAAATATATTTTGTTTGAAAAATGATAGATAACTTTGTTCCTTTTCTTCTTAGAGATCCATATCAATATGTTTTTTTCAGCAATCAAATTTTCAAAATTATTGCTGACAGTCTCGCATACAGCCATTTGACGTCCGTAGAGAGAGAGTCCGCACCGGACCATTGGAGAAAGAATACCACGAACGTAGAAAAATACATCTAAAATACCATAATTGTATAAACTTTATCCAAGAAAACTATATTGAAAATGCAGTCTCTCACTTCCCTCGCCATTAGAGCTCTTTCCCAAACGAGGCAGAAAACCAAAGGAAACATATTCGAGACTTTCTGGGACAAAGAAAGAAAGAAGAAAAGAAAATAAAAGATTAACGAAGGTGACACAGAGGATAGTGTCGACTTTCTTTTGTCCCAAAGACTTTAATTTTTTTTTGTATTCTGTATCCTTCTATTTTCTTGTTTATCTAACGTAAAATTTGATGATTGAAATAAAAAAAAAGATGCAAAGTATAATATTCTCCAATTTACTTGAGATGGGATATCTTTCGTAAAATAAAATACTTTGACTCCTTAGGAAGAAGCCAAAGATGATGATCGTCTCCAATTACAATTAGATCGTGAATTAAGATAAACAATTAGCAATCGTAACAGGAATACAAATTGAGAAACTAATTGAATTACAGGGAATTAGGTTTCATGCAAGGGAGAGTCATGTTCGGGGAGAACTCCGATGGATTTGATGTTATTGAAATAGTAGGCTGGTTCTTGACTTGCTTGAAAAGGGAGAGGATGGATTTTCTTTTATTCGAGGACATCCATCTTTGTAGGTAGATTAAGATTCCTGTTTACGATGTGTTATTTAAACACAATTGGAAGCTTATGAACCATATAAAAGCATCTGAAGTTGGTCGGCAAATCAAGACTTGGTGGGCATTTGTTGTTTTGAGAGAGAGAGAGAGAGAGAGAGAGAGAGAGAGAGAGAGAGAGAGAGAGAGAGAGAGAGAGAGAGAGAGAGAGAGAGAGAGAGAGAGAGAGCATGATTTAAACGGATTATAATAAGGTTGATAAGCGTTCTCCTAAATACTGAACAAGTCAAAGCAGTGCATTCATCAAGACCAGACTACAAGTCAACGGAAATCCGTACGATTATCATGATACTAAACACTGTCAAATTTTCTTTGATATTAGTCTGTGCCCAGTGAAATGTAAGGCCACTACCAGTCAGGCATTTGTTAAATCTCACTGTTCAACATTTTCAGCCACTCATAAAGAACTCGACTAAGCTGCAGAAGTCCTTGGTAATAATGGCTACTTCAAGTGTCAGGTGGATAGGAAAATTAAGAAGAGACTTAATTGCTGGCACAGCAACAAGGTACAAGAACCCAGTACCTATTAGCATAATTGAGCTCTTCTACAAAGCACGTATGTGTGTTTAATACCTTGAATTTGAATTTTCCCTGAAAGACATCACCACTAATAACACTTAACTTTCCTTTTACTTTGACGGCTACTTTTCCGGTCCCATACAGCAGGGGAACCCCACTCTCTACAGGACATCCATTGCGTTATATCTTGTTCGTTCAGTGTATTCAACGTTTCATATCACGTATTGCTCATTTACTGTTGAATCGTCACTGTCTTACGACTCATGGAATAAGAAAGTTTTCAGTTTCCTCTTGAAAGCCTTAATATCTTCAATTATTCTGATATCTCGTGGGAACTTATTGTATAACCTCGGGGCCACTTATTAGAAAGGCTCTGGAGCCTATAGTAAGCATATATCTAGGTTCCAATAGTTTGAAACCATGTGTAATCATTCTCGGGTCGACACAATTTTTTGGCTGCGTAATATGGAGCAATTTTATCAAGCATTTTGGACGACTGGTTCTGATAACTTGGTGGGTTAATGTACATATTTTAAATCCACTTCTCGCTTTGCTCGGCAACCAGTGTAAATCAATTAGTATAGGTGTGATCCTTTTTGTAGGAGGGACACCTTTCATCAGTCTTGCTCCTCTGTTTATTGTGTTTTTGTAGTTTCTTAAGTTGTTGTAAGCATTACTCCTCGAAATCCAAAACCCTGACTTTAGCTTAGCTCTGTTTAAGCTAAGTGTTATGAATAAACAACCCAGGTCACCCAGCGCTAATAACCACCTGTGACGCTGTTTCTCTAACCCACCGCCATGAACTCAGTTTTGTTGTCATTTAATTTTAGTTGTTCAGTTGTCATCCAATCTCTAACACTATCAAGGATTCGGTTTACAGTTTCAGTATTGTCATCTATATCATTTATGAAATAAAAGTGTGTCATCGGCAAATAATTCGAACTTCACACCGTGTCTTTGTAGTATTTTCAATAGACCAATAGTTTAAATGCAGAATAACATTGGGTCAAGTACATTCCCCTGGGGTACCCCTCTGTTTAAAGGTTCATATGATGAATAAGAGTTTCCAATTTGCACAATAATTTCTACCAACTAAGTAGTCCTTTAGGTACTCGAAAGCTTGATCTTCAACGCCGATGCACCATAAATCATTTAGTAGCAGTTCATGCACAACAGTATCAAAAGCAGCACTAAGATCGAGTAATATTAAAATACCACTTTTTTTTTTCATCCATCATTTTCAGCATATCATTTACAACAAAGCAGATGGCTGTCACCGTAGAGTATACTTTTCTGTAAGCAGATTGGTTGTCAGGCAAAGCTTCTATTACCTCTAATTGACTGAATATTTATTCAAGAATTACATATTCAAGCACTCTTGAAGCAAAGGATAGATTCGAGCTAGGTCTATATGAGCTTAATTCCTGGTAGTCCAAAGCATTTTTCAGATCTGGTGTGACGATAGCCATCTTCTCAGATATGGCAAACTAACATTCATCAATGTTTGTCTTTGTTATTCTCGTTATTATTTCGGCTAGACAAGAAAAGTTTCTTACTCCAATTATTTCAGATATTGGTATAAGATCGATCAAGCAGTTTGTTTTCTTTGGTCTCTTGGTAATCCTGGTGATGTCCTCTTGTGTTATGTTGTTATTTTTTTTTTTTTTGTCTGTGTGTCTGGTGTATCATTAATCTGATGTTGAGTATTTACAAATAAACTGGTTATATTTTCAATTTTGTTTTTAAAGAATACTAGAAAATTATTTGCTAGTTTCTGGTCACTGTATCCATCAGGTAGCTTTATTTCGTTTACAGTTCCCATTATACCATTTTGGAGACGATATAACTTATTTATGTCTGTTGCTGCTTCGTTGATCTTTCTCTTATAGTATTAACTTTTTTCCTTCTTAGTAGGTAGTTATATTGACATACAGCAGTTGTGTATTCTACCCTTATACTTTCAGTTTTTAACTGATTCTACTTTCTTTCTTTACGTCTTTTTTCCCTCTTTTTCACTGAAGTCCATCAAACCAAGGAGTTTAGTGTTTAATAGTTATAGTCTTTTCCATCGGTGGGCACATGGTATCATACTCACTTTTAATCACTTTATTATAAGTGGTCCTAAGATAGTTAAATTACATAGCTCCCAACAGACGTTGGTTATCATGATCACAGGGAATGTTGATAGCATTTTTTATTTTCTGTGTAACTTCCTCAATAAATACGGTAGGGAAAAAAATTATTTGTCTAAAGTTTATTTTCTTTACTCATGCAAGTTCCTGTAAAGGGAGACTAGCCGTAATAAGTTTGTGCACTGTGTAGATAGTACATTTCTCTTCAACATTTATATCCGATACAATATCATTCATTCCATCACTAAAAAGTAGGTTCAACGTATGCCCAGTTGTACAGTCGACATTATTCACTAGTTGATATGATGCTAATAACTCACTAAATGCCAAAGTGTCAGGATTTGGTGTCTCATCTATCCAAGAATTGAAGTCTCCACAAGTAACTAATTAATTTTTCTCCATGTTAATCATCTCAATAAATGCACTGAATTCTTTAAAAATTATAGTAGTGTTTGTTCTCGGAGGTTTGTAGATTGTTACGAAGAATATTTTTCTGTGTATTTTTTTATTACCTAAAGTTTGTTTATATACATTCTAAGCTTGTTACAATAGTCCTTTTTAAAATTTTGAGATTTGAGTAACTTTTATGAATAGAGTCTGGCACCTCAACCAGACCTACCCTCTCTCGGTATGTGAAAGAAGGTGTGTGCGGGGGGTGTCGTTTCAGTGATCTTAGCTTTGTCCAAGTTATCTAACCATGTTTCAGATAATGCTAGTATGTCCAAATATTTCTAGTTTATCAGTTCTTGAATTTGCATAGTTTTATTACCTCCAGACTGTATATTTATATAGCCACAGTTTATGACGTCCTTAGTAACCATACATCAACCAGACACTTGTAGAGAGATAATAGTAAGGGATATTGGAAATATTGTGGCATCTTCTGCAGACCTGATGACATCAGTGTTCCCATAAATAGATCAACAGTACGAGGATCTTCAGTAGGTATCTGAGCGAGCTATATTGACCCCTAAAAATAACACAGTCACAGAAATCAAATAAAAACTGCTCCAGCAAATTCTTGAGGATACTTATTTATGCAAGTCCACAGACACAATTTTAGATGATGCTGAAGCTGTGCAGTACCCAGTTGAGTTTTTAATTCATTGGAGCTTCCGGGTGTTCCTTCTCATAGGCTACAGCTGAAAGTTTGTGATCCAATTATGTTGTTAAAAAATATGAATGTTCCCAAGTTCTGCACTGTAACCCGTTTGATGCTCAAACAGCTGTTACCGTATGTGATCGAGGCCACCATTCTCACATAAACAGGAAAAGGAGAGGACGTTTTTATTTCAAGGATGTCTATCATCCCAACTAACCTTCCATTTCAGTTCAAAAGACTGCAGCTTCCCGTCAGGCTAAGTTTTGCCATGACTATAAACAAGACCAGAGACAGTCTTTGAAAACTGCAGGAATCAATTTGTAATCTCCATGTTTTACTCATGGACAGCTGTATGTTGAGTGCTCAAGAATTGGATGTCATAAGAATCTAGTTATTTATTACACATATGGAAAAACAGCAAATGCTTATTCCTTAGAAGCTTCGAATTCTTAACTTTACATAAGAATATGCGTTTGTATATGATATGATTCTGGATATGATTCTTGAATGTTTAATAAATGTTGATAAAGTTGAATGTCAGTCCTTCGTTTTCTTAATATGTTGATTGAAGATCCAGTTCCTCAGTTTGTATGATATTTATAGTTGATATTCGATGCGTTCATTTCTTCGGTGGACGTAGATACTTCGTCAAAATTATAGATTCATTACTGTTGTAACTGCTAAGTATTACAGTTTAAATTACTGGTTCTTAAAGTTGATTCTCTGGTTATTAAAGTTGATTAGCTGGTTCTTATAGTTTAATCGCTGCCACTAATTGTGGGTGTGGTACTGTTATAAACACACAATTTGGTTCCAATCAAATGTCTCTTCAATGTGCTATGTATTTTTAGACTTGCAGGTTACTTCTTCTGAATAAGTCTAAGTAAGTTATCTTTTAAAACAGTTTATTAGCAGCTCCATCAAAGGAGTATAGATGGTTTGGTCGGATGACCATTCCGTATGAGATGTTGACAAGAACTAACGAAAATATCATGTGTTGATGATAACGTATACTTAGTTATCTCAGCATTTATGTAAATATGTAAACAAAACATTAATACAGGAAGCCATCTAGATCCGGTGAGACACTCAACTCTTTCTCACGGTATACTTTGTATTGTGTTTACTCTTCAAGAAAAATGTTACATTGCAAAGGTTTGGCTTTTGTATCCTGTTTATGACTGACTTGGCGTTTCTCACACTCCTCCTATCTTCTCCATTGATCCATTGGGTCATGGATCTAATCATGTAATTTACAAACATTACATTAGCTCGGACAGCTACCTTCAATTAAAAATCTGTTTACTAGGAGTGTGATTGGATATATATATGTATATATATATATATATATATATATATATATATATATATATATATATATATATATATATATATATATATATATATATATATATATATATATATATATATATATATATATATATATATATATATATATATATATATATATATATTTAACTTTAGCCATAAACAAGTGATTAAGGATGAATGTTCAAATAGGTACATTTTTAAAAAAATGCATACCTAACAGACATTGTCAAAAACAAAGAAAAATGCATGGAAAATACATATTATTATATGGTATATTGCTAGCAAGTGATTATATGGTACCCAAAAAAATACTGATGTACATATGATTCGATAACTAGTTAAAGAATAGTTGTCACCTTTGTCAAAAATACAGATTATTATAATACAGTAACTAATAAGAATATTTGTTACCTTGGTAAAGATATAATTTCAGTGCACAAACAAAAATTCCTGGTACGTACACGCACCATGATTTCGTATACTTATATATAGTGCTTATATATTTTATCAGTTGCCCATAGATTCTTTATTTTAACATTTAGGGCTTATATATTGTATTAGGTGCCCAAAAAATGGTATTTTTATTTTTTTTTTTTAAATGTTTTCAAAATGCAAATGTCTTAGAGTCTCTTCAACTACATATTACTAGCGTACTGACCGCTTTTCATGCACAACACTATTCCAAATAATTTTACTCCTGCGAGCGAATGAAAGAACCAATTTCAAACGGCTCTAAATTGAAATTTTTTCAAAAATAAATCAAGAGTATTGTCTGGACATGGCAAAACGTTCTGTTTGAGCTCCATCTGTCTATGCCTTAACCTATGCCAAACAAAGATGTTAACGGCGATGAATATCATCACCGTAACGCTGATTGCTGCTAGTGACACGTAGAAACGAAGATCTGCATAAGTCGGCAACGGGTGGTCCATCTCGGTTAATTTCATCAACCGCTTAGCCATTCGTGCGTTGTATGGGAGAGGTAAAGATGGGACTGGACCACGTGAAATTCGCGAAGTAGGCCTGTTCTCTGATGATAGTGTTAATTCCTCGGACCGTGTAATTCGTAGACGTACCAATGCAACCATCTGCTGCTACGAAGATTTGGGAATAGGACGTGGATCCGTCCGGGCATGATACCTTGAAGCCGCCCTTGTCGTATTGTATCCACGAGCCGTTGTTCAGTCTGCAATTGAACTTATTATCATCAAAGGGATAAAGTTTTTTCAGACAACTTTCATGTGTATGGGAGAGAGCACCGTTTAGCACTATACCTAACTCGCATGAATCCATTGATTTTTTTATGGAATTCAAAGGAGTCAGCTGTACATATTTTTTCATTCATTGCGTCTGAACAGTGAGTTAATTTATTTAAGTCTTTAATGACCGTATATGTTTCCTGATCAGGGGAAATCAATATGTGTCCTGTCAAACTGGATATTACTGGCCTTGAGTTATTTGTCATGAAAGTCGGAAATGGTGATATCTTGTATGATTGCCAGCATCAGAAGAATCAAAGGGAATTGTAATCATAATCCTGTAATTTTCAACGCTTACTGTAATTAGGCTGTAATAAAATTCTAATCTATGTGCGTCTAACAAGGAATATAACCTATTTTCTCCCGTCCATTCTCCAGAATTAACGTTAAGTCTTTTATCGGCAACAAATGCGGTGAGAGAACACCTTTAATCGCTAACGTAATAGCTTTCAAATAGTCTTTTGATTTCTCAATAAAATGTGCAATTTTATTACGGATATGATCTATTTTTGATTTATAATATGTTAACGTTGCCAACAAGTCTTGTACTTCCATAATCTGACTGATATTACAAAAATGTTCGTTCACCAAACTCATAACTTGATTGATTGAAGTTAACTGATTCCTTAGTTCTGATAAAACTAATTCGTTTTCATGTGTTAAAAACTCAATTTTCTTATTTTGATTACTAATTTTAAGACGATTTGAAATCCCTAAGCCTAAACTTGCAACAAATCCAAAGTTGTTTAGTGCAGCAATAATAAACGGGTTACGTTTTTCAACGTTAGTGTGTCTTACTGTCCACATCAAAAGGTCACGAGCCAAAGATTCTGCCTCGTAAGTCTTATTTTGCAAGTCTTGGGATAGCATCTCTGCGACTTTTAGTGTCGGTGCAAGCGAACTCTCTGTATTAAAAGGAAAGTGTCTTCTATGCATTTCATTTAATGAAGCAGCAAACCTTGAAATGTCGCTCTTTAAGCTAGTGACGTCATTCTCTGGGAGAAAAATTACTTGCATGCGTACTTCTATAACTATATTACTTGCGGTAATAAAAACATCTTCTGTTCTCTTTACTATAGTGCCATATCTAAAATCTATACTTTTAGTTTTAGAGCTCTTCACACACGAGAAAAATGTCTAAGCGAACAATATCACTCCTAACAATAAAAACTTCATCTTGGAAACCTGTAACGAGAAAAATATATGTAATTACTCCTGTATTAAGAAGAAAAAAATGTTAACATATAAGTTTCATAGATAAAAAAAAAATCCCTCACTTCCTTTTCATTTTAATTTCTTATGTGAGCCAATGGTACAATTCTCTCATCAGTGGGTTGGGATACGTTTTGAACTCTAAATCTATTGGCCGTTGTTTCCAAAATGTTAAATGGGCTCTCAAACTCAGGTGTTAGTTTATAATTGAGTCCTTTACGTACATTTACCTGTATGTATACATTATCCCCCAGGGTATATGTTTTAGTTGGCTTTGCTATTTTATCATGATTCCTTTTCATTATGATTTGTGATTCTTCTAAATTCTTTCGAAGGATATCAAAACGACTTTTGCTTGCATTTATACATTCTTTTAAAGGATTTGATAGATTAGTTGTAGGCGTTTATACATGGAAAGGCGTTCTAACTGGGGTATCATACAATGCCTTATGCGGCAACATTTTAATTGATATATGATAGGAGTGATTCAGAGTACTTAGTACCGCAGGTATTGCAATATCCCAGTTGGGGTCTGATCCCCCTAGTGTTACTCTTAATATGTTTAAAACCTTCCTACTCGCTCTTTCCACTAGCCCATTCGACTCTGGGTGATAGATCATGGTATTGATTTTCTTTATGCTAAGGAATTCACACAATGAGGTAAGAAAATTATTATTAAATTCTCCACCCGAGTCTGAGATTATCACGTGTGGAATTCCATGTTTACAATTGTAACACTCGTAAAACTTCCTAGCGCATTCAATCGCAGTTTTAGTTTTAAGCGCTATCAGTTCTGTATATCGAGTCAAAGCATCTACAATTACTAAGAGGTGCTTAATTCCTCTGTCTGACTCGTAAAATCCTGTTAATAAATCTAAATGTATCCTTTCAAATGGTTGATTGGGCACGGGATAAGCCCTTAGGCTGACAGGTGTTTTTGTGTGCCCTTTGTTTTCCTGACAAGTGCGACAATTAGCTATGTGTTTTTTATATCTGTAAGCATCGTATGCCAATAAAACAATGATTTGGCTTTCTGTGACATTATGGAGAACCCTGGGTGTGCATGCAATGGATTTGCATGCAACCAATTTAGGACAGTGGATATAAGTGAGACTGGTACCACTACCTGGTCGTTAGTCACATGTGGTGTATTGCGGGTTTTCCTTGTCACGGATCTACACAGAATATTATCTTTGATTATATAATTCTGCTGCGTTTACTTTATATATTCTTTTTCCTTACGATTTCCTTCCAAAGCATTTATAATTTTTTTCTAATTTCTGTTGTTTTCTTTGCTCAGTCTGTAATAATTCAGCGCTCCAGCCCAGATCTTCCTGTTCACATACAGTTTTAACAATAGGCATGGATGTTGTTATATCTATTAATTCAGCTAATGGCTCCGTACAAGATGACATGGTGTTGCGTGATAATGCATCAGCAATGATATTTGCTCTCCCTGGTAAATACCCGATTCTCGCGCCAAAGTCTTGAATGATCAAATGCCACCGAGTTTGTTTGGGGCTGTGACTAAAGCCTTTAAAGAAGTCGGTTAGGGGTTTATGATCAGTAAGAACCTTGACGGGATAACCGTATATTATGAACTTAAAATGCACTAGTGAATTAACAATAGCTAGCCCTTCCTTGTCTACTACTGCATACTTACTTTCGGAATTTCATAGGGAGTCTGTATGAGGGTACATAGATAATTTTCTGCTTGTCCTTTAACCTAATTTGATGTTCGATAACATCTGTTTTTCCTAAGGATCCTTCTGTAGTGGAAAAAAACATCATGATATTCAGTTAAAAGTACAAAAAATTTCTGCTGAATTTCTTCTTCTTGAATGTCTTTATTGATTTTATTTTTAATAGATTGCAAAAGGGATTCATCCGCAACTGATTGAGCGTGATTGATTTCAGCGACGGTAAGAATATGATGTTTATAAACTTCTACATCCAAGATATGTTGATTTTTGTGAATTACTAAAGTGGTATTTAAATTATTATAGACTTCAATATTACATTGTTGTTGTGAGCATACTATATAAATAGCTTGTGTGACGGACAATCCATTAGTTTTCAAAGTGTCGGAAAAATATTTCAGATCCAGGTATCGTTTTCTTTACTTGCACTATTAAATTCGAAGTTACGTTCGGCTCGATAGATTGCGTGCAAGATGATATTACGGTTGAACGAGAATTCTGTTGGGTCGCGTATATTATTTCTTTATTAATGGGACAAGTTATTAGTTCTTCAACGTACATCACTGTTTTATTTGTCATCTTCTTTTTATCCAAAACTGATTTTAAGGTATTAGAAGACTTATAGAATTTTCCTTTGATATACACGCCATGCTTGGCAGGGGTTAAGATAATGTTTTGATTGCCCATAGACGGATATCCTATAATTACAGCTGGATACATATCAATGTTTTGTACAGAAACAAAGGTATCGGCAAACGTGCGCTTTCCTATACCCGAGAGCCTTACTCCGGCCTTCTCTATAGGGAAGTACAAAAACAACAAATAATGTGTCCTCAAATCCATGATATTACGTGGACTACCAGAGTCAAAAAATAAGGTAAAGGATCGGTGTTCTAAATTTACAGCATATAATATTGGTTGTAACTCATTTTGGCTTATTATTGTGTGAATTTGTTGCAAATCTACGGGAGCATGCACCGATTTATTTGATTCGGTCGTGTGTTTCATAGGAAAATCTATTGCTTCACAATGATCTGATAAAACATTAAATGGATTATTTAATACTACTGATGTTGATATGAATGACCCAACA
>NC_090736.1:86241576-86249076 GCF_036898095.1 Palaemon carinicauda
GAATATTCAATAGTTTTTACTCGTGGAAAAAAAGTGAAGAAGAACAGGAAGCATTATGAAACTCCCTCACAGATTTTGATGATGGTAAAATACAAAGAATAATTACCGAGTTAAATTTAATAGTTTGCTTTGACGATTTAATTTTGTATAATACACTGTTAATGAACTTGAATTATGATTGAAGCAAAATGTTACATTTTGTGATATAATCATGTGATTATATCGATGGAACCTAAAAATACTTTATTGGTTGAACAAGCTAACAAAAGCTGTCGTTCATAGAATATTCGTTCAATATTGATTTTGTTTTGATTAATGTCTTAATTTCCTCGCTAAGTCAGAGTTAATTTTACTTAATAGGAGGCTTGGAAAGTTCGTATTTTTCCAACGAGGGTTCAATCTCGACTCATAATGATAACAATGATGATGAACAATTGTCCTTAGCAGTTACATTTCCTTCAAGTAAGGCAGAATTAGTTCCGAATAAGGACCATTAGAACGAACTGTTTTGAAAAGGCAAGGTTGTTATGTAAGCTTTGAATAAGGAAGAAAAACGAATTTGCCCAGTTTCTCTAGAAAGTCAGATAAAGCAGAATCTTCCTATTATGAAATTATGATAATGATTTTTTTCTCCACTAATCCTATGAGATGACTCGAAATTGTTTTTTTATAAGATTAAGTATTTCATTTATCATATTTTGCTGAATTCGTGATGTCTTTGTGTCTTGGGTTTGGCAAGTTTTCATCAACACGCCGGCCATTACGTATTTGTGATAGTTGGATATATTTGTCTGATCGTTCATAGCAAATAAACTTAGTATGGGTTTCCCTGACTAGTACAGCTTTGCTGATCATGGCAATGCACAAGCATTTTCATCACAAAATATCGCCACTTAGAAAAGGTATATATATATATATATATATATATATATATATATATATATATATATATATATATATATATATATATATATATATATATATATATATATAACGGATTTTGAGCGAAGCGAAAAATCTATTTTTGGGTGAGATGGCCATGTCGTCCTGATGGAAGTTCCTATAGGGTAGCTTCCTAGGGTATATTACAACTACGGCGATATTCCCAGAGAATTTACCTTAAGGTACCAGAATTCTAACTCCTGGAGCGAGTATCCCTCGTGAAAGGGATATCGCGACATATCAGAGGACGTATTCTAGACACGTCACATGGCAATCTACAACCTGGACAGAGATTTCGTCTCATAGGAGGTGATTGACGAGATACGAATTCGGGAAAGAAAAAGGGGAGCCGCTCCCAAGGCTTCCCTATCCCCCGATTCGTATGCGTGCCTGGCGCCAATCCTGGCGCCATCTGTATTCCTTGTAGCGTACACGAGGTGCTACAGATACTGTATGTAGGGAGGGGTCCTACAGCCTTTTCTTAGAAAGGGAATGGCGGGTCCATCAGGACGACATGGCCATCTCACCCAAAAATAGATTTTTCGCTTCGCTCAAAATCCGTTTTTTGGGCTCAAGCCATGTCGTCCTGATGGAAGTGTACCAGAGCATTACTGTATCTGTGGATTCTCAGAACGTGCCGTACTCCCCGGAGGTAATTTTTTCCCGGTCGACTAGACCTAGAGACCTAAGATGTTACCGTTATACATCTTTTCAACTAACTATAAACTATGTTAGAGCTTCCTGCCCCCTACAGGGAAGAGTCCTACTAGACTCTGGAAAGTCTCGAAGAGTACATATATCTATGTATGAATACCAGGCAAGCTAATATAGTGGTCTCGCCCTATATTAAATAAAGCATAGTTTGTATGGAACCACTGCGTCAATATATATTGACCAGTAATCCGCACAATACTTGTATTGGACAAAGGTTTATATCCGCATAGGAAGAAACTAATAAAACCGCCCTCGTCCCTTTAAGGGACGGAGTCCTCCCATTAGGGGACTACATAAACCAATGCAACATAGCTTGCATAACAGAACAATTCTATCATAATTATCCCAGATAAGATACATAGAATCAAAATTCTCAATTATACCAATAAATTGACACAGGTGAAAGAGACGCAAGGTTCTCAAGAACAAGTTTATTGACAGATAATAAACAGACAGGTTAACAACAATTATATATATATATAAAAGAGGGTAACCCAAAACTTTAAGCATAAGTATGATAGTAAACAGAACTTGTTTATCTGAAAGAAAAACCATTAAACACCACTTTAATAAGATACCAAGGTATCAAGTCATAAAAGTCTGTATTACAAATCAATCACATTAGCGTTAGAAACGCTCGGCACACATGTCTGAACTTATGCTAGGTTCACCTTTGAAAGAAGGAACAGTCTATATGGGCACTTGGTGCCCTCATTTAGTTTGTAGTACAGTATGTACCTACACACTCACCCTGGACTTAATCGTCCCAATTAAGACCACTGTTCCTCGCAGAGTTAAACAGTACGGTTAACTACACGACCCACTGCTACCACAGATCTCTTAAGTTCCTCTACTTGCTTCGCATAGTGGCGAAAGAACACCCTGGAAGACTTCCAGCCCGTGTATGAACGGAGGTGCTCAAAATCCATACAATTAAAGAAATTTAGGGATGAGGCAACTTTCCTCGGATCGTGACCTGCGGGTGTACTGTCAGGATCCGCTCTGCGAATAAAATATGTGATTTTCGCTCTGAGTTGATTCAGAGATAAATTTGAGCCTGATGTTTCTCCCCTGAATAGTTGACCACCCTTGAAGTCTGAAGTTCTACGAAGATAGACCTTTAGGCATTCTACTGGACATAGAGATGCATCTTCTTTCAGAGGGCAGATTCTCCAGGGACCCCACCTGTTGGTGGGTAACTCATTCTTGGCGAGAAACGTAGGATCCGGAAACAGGTTCAGATCCCCCCCATCCAGGAACTGAACACGACCTGCCTCTCTCGAGAGGGCTACGATCTCACTAACCCTGGCCCCGGACGCGAGTGCAAATAGGAAAATAACTTTTTGCGTCAAATCCTTTAACGCACATTCTTCATTGCTCAACAGGGAGGCGAAATGAAGAGCTTTGTCTAAAGACCATGAGATGGGCTTTGGAGGTGCTGAAGGTCTGAGCCTAGCGCAGGCTTTCGGAACTTTATTAAAGATCTCGTTACCTAGGTCGATCTGGAAGGCAAATAAAATGGGTCTCATCAAAGCGGATTTACACACTGAAATCGTGTTAGCTGCCAACCCTTGGCCATGGAGGTGGATGAAGAAAGATAAGCAGAAGTCTGTTGAGATCTCCCGCAGATTCTTTGCCTTTACAAAGGCCACCCACTTTCTCCAAGATGACTCATATTGCCTTCTAGTCGATTTGCACTTATATTCCTCTAGGAAGTCTATGCTGGCTTTCGAAATACCGAAACGCTTTCTCACCGCAAGGGCGAGAAAATCATGAGCTGCAGGGTCCGGGTTTTCTGTAATGAAGCGCAGACAGTCGACTTCTGGACTCGCTGGGTCAGAACTGGATGTGGTAGCGGCACGAACTTTATCTGTAGTTCCAACGCCAAGGGGAACCACATACTGTTTGGCCACTTGTGGGCCACTATTGCCGCTACCCCCTTGAAGGATCTCAGTTTGTTGAGGACCCTCAACAGAAGGTTGTGAGGAGGGAACAGATAAATCCTGGACCATCTGTTCCAGTCGAGGGACATTGCGTCCACTGCTTCCGCTAAGGGGTCCTCGTATGGGGACACGTACAGGGGCAACTTCTTGTTGTCTTTCGTCGCAAAGAGGTCTATTTGCCGTTCTGGGACTTGATTCAGAATGAAGGAGAATGATCCTGCGTCTAAGGACCATTCCGACTGTATCGGTGTGAACCTGGATAGAGCGTCCGCTGTCACATTGCGGACTCCTTGAAGGTGAACTGCCGACAGGTACCACTTCTTCTTTTCCGCCAATCGGAAAATGGCTAACATCACTTGGTTGAGAGGTGGTGACCTCGACCCTTGTCGATTCAAGCATCTCACAACCACCTCGCTGTCCATCACCAATCTTATGTGGATCGAGTGACGCGGGGAGACTTTCTTTAAGGTAAGGAGCACTGCCATAGCTTCTAGAAAGCTTATATGAAAGGTCCTGAATAGCTTGGACCAAGTCCCCTGGACTTTTTTCCGATGAGAGTGACCTCCCCATCCCTCCTTTGAGGCGTCTGAGTGAATCGTCATCGACGGGGGAGGTGGCTGAAGAAGAACCGACTTCTTTAGATGTCTGGCTTGGGACCAAGGTCTGAGAAGAGTACGTAGCTGAGGCGGCACTGGTCTTCTCAGGTCTCTTCGCGCGTTTGATGCATACCTTCTCCAAACTCCGGTTGCATCCTTTAGCTGTGCTCTTAGCACTGGGTCTGTCACTGAAGCAAACTGGAGAGAGCCTAGTACCCTCTCCTGTTCGCGTCTTGATATCCTTTCGGAATCTAGAAGTCTCTTGACAGAGCCCGCTATCTCCTTCCTTTTCTTCGTCGGGATGGAGAAACTGTGTGACAAAAGGTCCCAGTGGATTCCCAGCCACTGGAACTTTTGGGATGGAGAAAGTCGAGACTTTTTTCTGTTGATCTTGAAGCCTAGGTACTCTAGGAACTGGATCACCTGACTGGAAGCTTGCAAGCATTCGGTCTCGGATGCTGCCCACACCAGCCAGTCGTCCAGGTAGGCTACTACCTGAATTCCCTTTAGGCGTAATTGTTTGAGAGCTGCGCTCGCAAGCTTCGTGAAAATCCTTGGGGCTATGTTTAGCCCGAATGGCATGGCTCTGAAGGCGTACAGTCTCCGTTGTAGCCTGAACCCTAGGTAGGGGGAGAGTCGACGGCTGATTGGAATGTGCCAATAGGCATCTGACAAGTCTATAGAGACTGAGTATGCCCTCTTGGGCAGTAAGGTCCTTTTGTGTTGCAGTGTTAGCATCTTGAATTTGCAATTCACTATGAACTTGTTGAGTGGCGACAAGTCCAGAATGACTCTGAGCTTTTCCGAGTCTTTCTTGGGAACACAAAACAGCCTCCCTTGGAATTTGATGGACTTCACCTTTCGGATCACCTTTTTCTCCAACAGTTCTTGAACGTACTCCTCCAAAACGGGGGTGGAGTGTTGGAAAAACCGAAGGCACGGGGGTGGAGTGCTGTACCAGCTCCAGCCCAGTCCATTCTTGAGTAGGCTTTGGGCCCAGGGATCGAAGGTCCAGCGACCCCAAAATTTCATCAGTCTCCCTCCTACCGGTATCGTTTCACTTGGACTGCCGTCCTGAGGTCTTGCCTCCCTGACCACGACCACCTCTGAATCCCCTTCCCCTTGAGGGGCGCCTAGACGAGCCTCTGGCTGCTCCTCTAGGTTTTGCACGAAAGGAAGAAGACTGTCCTTCGAACGTTGGGGTGAATGTGGTTGACTGACCTGGCACAGCCTGGGGTACCCACTGAAAAGTAGTCGGGGTTTGTGCCACCATCTGGGGCACTGGAGGCAATGGCAATTGCAGTTGCTGTTGCTGTCTATAGGGCTTGGCTGGCCGAGACGGTAGCCTAGTCCTCATATTCTTCCTCTTTGGTTGAGGACCCTCATCCGGGGAAGATTTTCTTTTGATAGCCAGGCCCCACTTCTGGAGAAGGTTTCTATTCTCCACGGCGGCCTTATCAACAACCTCTTTGACCACATCGGTAGGGAAAAGGTCTTTTCCCCAAATGTTGGAGGAGATTAACTTCCTTGGCTCGTGTCTCACCGAGGCCCCGGTGAACACGAACTCCCTGCAAGCTCTCCTTGCCTTGACGAAGCCATAAAGGTCCTTCGTCACTGTGGCTAGGTGAGACTTAGCCACTACCATGAACATTTCATGGACCTTGGGGTCACTTGCCATCGTCTCGGGAGTAGTCTGATGAGACATTGAGGCAGCCAGTCTTTCTTTTGTCTCAAACTCTCTTAGTAAAAGAGATTCGGACAGCTTGGGGAGGTCCTCGCCGAATTGCCGTCCGGCAATATCAGCCTCCAACTTTCCCACTGAGAATGTCAGATGGACATCCTTCCAGTCTTTGTGGTCCATAGGCAGGGCCAGCGACAAGGGTTTACACTCCTCCAGGGAGGGGCAAGGCTTGCCGGCCTCGACTGCCTTTAGGACAGCCGCAAACCCTTTCTGTAAAAAGGGGAAGGCTCTATCAGGAGAGGACACAAAAGAAGGGAGCTTCTTGCTCAATGCAGCTACCTTCGAGTTAGAGAAGCCCCTCTCTTTCATCGAGGATGAAAGTAGGGCTTGAGCCTTAGCGTGGTCCATAATAATGACCTCCTTCGGCTCTGTCTCCTCCCTTGAAGCTGGTTCTTTTCTTAGCCGGACATAGCAGTCCGGATATGATGCCTTGCTGGGCCAGAATTCTACCTCCTCTAGGGGAACTGAACCCAGCTTATCCGAGATGACGATTTTTCCAGTCGTCATCGGCAAGTGCTCAGCATACCTCCATGGGTTAACATCTGAGCATATGGGAAGGTCTTTCACATTGAGCCTTTTCCGGGGCCCATGTGATTCTGCCAGGGACTGCATACGCAGTTCCATTGCAGCCGCCTTCTCCTGATTCTCCTTCTGCATTTGTTGGATCATTCCAACAATCGAAGAGAGGGCCTGTCCCAGTTCTACTGGGAGACCAGCCGATGTTGAGGGGATAGGCTCCGGCATCTGAACCAGAGTAGCCGACACCTCGTCGACCACATCCTCTACGACATCCGGGGTTTGAACTTCATCCTGACCTTCTGCCAGGAGGTCTTCTTCCAAACGTTCGTCCAGGTCAGACATCCTGTCATCCAACTGGATGTCTTGCATCGCAACTGCGACTTCCACGTCCACCTTGACTTGATCTTGAGGGATCTCCTCTTGAGGCTGGGGAATCACTGCATCAGCTGATGCCTGGGGAAAAAGATACGCCCTCATCTTCTCACTTGGAAGATAAGGGCCAGAGGTATTCTTCTTGAAGCCCCTTACCCAAGTACGAAGCTTTTCTCTTGCTATATCCCTTGATTCCGCCGTTCTAGGGGAATCAAAAGCCTCAGTAATCAGGTTAGTGCATACAGTACATACCTGAGGGTCCCAATACTGGAGATCATCCTTGGAGACAGCGCATGCTGCGTGTCTCCTACAACACTCATGTCCGCAGAGGTTCTTGCTGCGGACATTGGAGAAAACATTTCCGCACTTCGGAGGGTCCTCCTGTAAAGAGAAGAAATTTCCATGAGTATCAAGTGAACTATGTATCACTGGATATGCATATTATAGCATAACAATTCATAAAGGAAAGACACACACTTGTGTTTCCCTCACAACCCATTGCTGCAGCCTTCCAGATAATAAAATCAAAAAGGTTTATCTCTTCTAGAGTAACCAATGCAAGGTTTCCATAGGAAACAGGTGGAGCTCACACCTAAGCAATGATTTTAAAATCCTCGATAATAGACAGGGAAGAACTCAGCTTCCTATCTGAGGGCAACAGCAAAGGGCTGTG
>NC_090736.1:86254076-86259076 GCF_036898095.1 Palaemon carinicauda
CTTTCCCTCTGTTTAAGCCTTGGGCTTATCCCTAAGTGGTTTTTTCCGAATTTATTTTCGCTAAAACTATACTAGGGTGTTACTGTACCTTCCTGTTCCTGTAGTTATGGTTCAAGAGGGACAGAACAACAGAGTTTTTAGTCTGAGTCTGTGTTGTCTGGCTTGGGGCTGAGTCCCCCTCGCTGACCTAACACATTCAAAGGGAGCTTAGCTCCCTTAGGTCACTACCGAAGGTTTCTGTGGATATGATTCCTTCTTTTGTGATCTACCAGACTAGTCCTTGTTGCTGTTCTCGGGGGAGGATAAGTTCTTCCCTTGGGAGTAGCAACGCCTTCCTTGCTTTGGTGCTCTGGAAGCTGGCAAGTATTGCTGGCCTTTCCCCTTAGATCTCCCTTAGGCTATGATAAGTTTCTTGGCTGCGGGTGATCTGTCACTAAAGCAAGGTTGGCAGGACCCTCTTGTCCCTTCCCCCTCTTTCTTCGTAATGGCCGAGCCATTACTATACTGTACGTCGTTCTACATCTGGACCTAGTATAGGTTAGGATGTGGAATTGACTCAGCCCCTTGCCGGCCGGCAGAGCTGCTGGCCGGCAAGGGTCTTATGTTTTCGAGTGCTGCCCGGACCTCTCTTGGTCCCTCATCCATGCCTGCCGGCAGAGCCGGACGGCATTGGTCAAGGAAGCCTGAATTAGTTTCTCCCCTTCCTTATATGCACTCTTTCGGTTGCCGGGCTTGGAGGTTGTGTACACTCTTATCCCGGCATCCATTCTATTTTTCTTTTTCTTATAGTGCTGTACTTGTCCCGGCTGCCGGCCTATGAGGCCGGCAGCCGGGCAGGTGTAGTCCTTTGGTTCTTTTGCTGCCAGCTGGCATCGGTCTTGTACCTGTGCCGGCCGGCTTATGTCAGCCCTTGTCTGCCGGTCATCAAGAGTGTGGCCGGCAGCTGGGTACTACCTTGTGTAGTTGCTGGCCGGCAGCCATTGCCGGCCAACACTGGCTGTTACCGGCAGGCAGTTGCTGCCGACCGGCACAGGCATTTGAACCAGAGTGCTGCCGCCCTATAGCTGTTAAGTAGTATACTTTAAAGCTAGTTGTGGTGTGTGCCGGCCGGCAAAGGCAGGCCGGCACACATCCCCCTATACTGTACTAGTATTCTTCAGTATAACATATACAGTAAGAAGAAAACTATGGTAAGGGTTTTGGTACAGCACTGTGTCTTCTAACACTATTGTTTTTTCTTGCACATCCCTTTGCTGTTGCCCTACAGATAGGAAGCTGAGTTCTTCCCTGTCTATTATCCAGGATTTTAAAATCATTGCTTAGGTGTGAGCTCCACCAGTTTCCTCTGGAAACCTTGCATTGGTTACTCTAGAAGAGATAAACCATATTGATTTTATTATCTGGAAGGCTGCAACAATGGGTT
The DNA here is from genome assembly GCF_036898095.1 of Palaemon carinicauda. NCBI lineage: Eukaryota > Metazoa > Arthropoda > Malacostraca > Decapoda > Palaemonidae > Palaemon > Palaemon carinicauda. The sequence continues at coordinate 86,255,500 of NC_090736.1, forward strand.
GTGAGGGAAACACAAGTGTGTGTCTTTCCTTTCTGAATTGTTATGCTATACTATGCATATCCAGTAATACATAGTTCACTTGATACTCATGGAAATTTCTTCTCTTTACAGAAGGACACTCCGAAGTGGGGAAGTGCTTTCTGCAATGTCAGCAGCAAGAACCTCTGCGGACATGAGTTTTGTAGGAGACACGCAGCATACGCTGTCTCCAAGGATGATCTCCGGTATTGGGACCCTCAGGTATGTACTGTGTGCACTAACCTGATTACTGAGACATTTAAATAGCTAGGAAGAAGCTTCGTTCCTGGGTAAGGGGCTTCCAAAAGAACACTTCTGGCCCTTATCTTCCAAGTGAGAAGATGAGGGCGTATCCTTTCCCTAAGGCATCAGCTGATGCAGTGATTCCCCAGCCTCAAGAGGAGATCCCCTAAGTTCAGATCCAGGTGGATGCTGAAGTCGCGGTCGCGATGCAAGACATCCAGCTAGATGACAGGATGTCTTATGTGGACGGGTGTCAGGAGGAAGACCTCCTGGCAGAAGCCCAGGATGAAGTTCAAGCCCCTCTATATCGGCCGGTCTCCCAGTAGAGCTGGGACAGGCCCTCTCTTCTATTGTTGGAATGATCCAACAAATGCAGAAGGAGAATCAGGAGAAGGCGGCTGCAATGGAACTGCGAATGCAGTGCCTTGCAGAATCACATGGGCCCCAGAAAAAGCTCAATGTGAAAGACCTTCCCTTGTGCTCAGATGCTAACCCATGGAGGTATGCTGAGCACATGCCGATGACGACTGGAAAGATCGTCATCTCGGATAAGCTGGGCTCAGTTCCCCTGGAGGGTGGAATTCTGGCCCAGCAAGGCATCATATCCGGACTGTTATGTCCGGCTGAGGAAGGAACCAGCTTCAAAGGAGGAGACAGAGCCGAAGGAGGGCATAGTGATGGACCATGCTAAGGCTCAAGCTCTACTTTCATCCTCGATGAAAGAGAGGGGCTTCTCTAACTCAAAGGTAGCCGCATTGAATAGGAAGCTCCCTTCCTTTGTGTCCTCGCCTACTAGAGCCTTCCCCTTTTTACAGAAAGGGTTTCTGGCTGTACTAAAAGCAATCGAGGCCAGCAAGTCTTGCCCCTCCCTAGAGGAGTGTAAACCCTTGTCGCTGGCCCTGCCTATGGACCACAAAGACTGGAAGGACGTCCATCTTACGTTTTCAGTGGGAAAGTTGGAGGCTGATAATGCCGGACGTCAGTTCGGCAAGGACCTCCCTAAGCTGTCTGACTTTCTTTTGCGAAGTGAGTTCGATACAAAAGAAAGACTGTCTGCCTCAATGTCTCTTCAGACTACTCTCAAGACGATGGCAAGTGACCCCAAGGTCCATGAAATGTTCATGGTAGTGGCCAAGCCTCATCTGGCCACAGTGACGAAGGACCTTTATGGCTTCGTCAAGGCAAGGAGAGCTTGTAGGGAGTTCGTGTTTACCTCGGCTACGGTGAGGCACGAGCCAAAGAAACTAATCTCCTCCAACATTTGGGGAAAAGACCTTTTCCCTACCGACTTGGTCAAAGAAGTTGTTGATAAGGCCGCCTTGGAGAATAGAAACCTTCTCCAGAAGTGGGGCCTGGCTATCAAAAGAAAGTCTTCCCCGGATGAGGGTCCTCAACCAAAGAGGATGACTATGAGGACTAGGCTACCGTCTAGGCCAGCCAAGCCTCTTAGACAGCAACAGCAACTGCAATTGCCATTGCCCCCAGTGCCCCAGATCGTGGCACAAACCCCAACCACCTTTCAGTGGGTACCCCAGGCCGTGTCGACACAGTCCACGGCATTCACCCCAGCGTTCGAAGGGCAGTATACTTCCTTTCGAGCAAAGCCTAGAGGAGCAGCCAGAGGCTCGTCTAGACGCCCCTCAAGGGGAAGGGGATTCAGGGGTGGTCGTGGTCAGGAAGGCAAGACCTCAGGACGGCAGTCCAAGTGAGGTGATACCGGTAGGAGGAAGACTTCTGAAATTTCGGGATCGGTGGACCTTCGATCCCTGGGCCCACAGCCTAATCAAGAATGGACTGGGTGGGAGCTGGTACAGCACTCCACCCCCGTGCCTTCGGTTTTTCCAACACTCCACCCCCGTTATGGAGGAGTACGTTCAAGAACTGTTGGAGTAAAAAAAAAAAAAAAAAAAAAAAAAAAAAAAAAAGGTGATCCGAAGGGTGAAGCCCATCAATTTCTAAGGGAGGCTGTTTTGTGTTCCCAAGAAAGACTCGGAAAAGCTCAGAGTCATTCTGGACTTGTCGCCACTCAACAAGTTCATAGTGAATTGCAAATTCAAAATGCTAACACTGCAACACATAAGGACCTTACTGCCCAAGAGGGCATATTCCGTCTCTATAGACTTGTTAGACGCCTATTGGCACATTCCAATTAGCCATCGACTCTCCCCCTACCTAGGTTCAGGCTACAACGAAGACTATACGCCTTCGGAGCCATGCCATTCGGGCTAAACATAGCCCCAAGGATTTTTACGAAGCTTGCAAGCGTAGCTCTCAAACAATTACGCCTAAAGGGAATTCAGGTAGTAGCCTACCTGGACGACTGGTTGGTGTGGGCAGCATCCGAGACAGAATGCTTGCAAGCTTCCAGTCAAGTGATCCAGTTCCTAGAGTACCTAGGCTTCAAGATCAACAGAAAAAGTCTCGACTTTCTCCATCTCAAAAGTTCCAGTGGCTGGGAATCCACTGGGACCTTTTGTCACACCGTTTCTCCACCCCGGCGAAGAAAAGGAAGGAGATAGCGGGTTCTGTCAAGAGACTTCAAGATTCCGAAAGGATATCAAGACACGAGCAGGAGAGAGTACTGCGCTCTCTCCAGTTTGCTTCGGTGACAGACCCAGTGCTAAGAGCACAGCTAAAGGATGCAATCGGAGTTTGGAGAAGTTATGCATCAAACGCGTGAAGAGATCTGAGAAGACCAGCCGCTTCGGCTAAGTACTCTTCTCAGGCCTTGGTCCCAAGCCAGACATCTAAAGAAGTCGGTTCTTCTTCAGCCACCTCCCCCGTCGGTGACGATTCACTCAGACGCCTCGAAGGAGGGATGGGGAGGTCACTCTCATCGGAAAAAAGTCCAGGGGACTTGGTCCAGGCTATTCAAGACCTTTCACATAAAACTTTCTAGAAGCTAGGGCAGTGCGCCTTACCTTAAAGAAAGTCTCCCCGCGTCACTCGATCCACATAAGGTGGTGATAGACAGCGAGGTAGTTGTGAGACACTTGAATCGACAAGGATCGAGGTCACCACCTCTCAACCAGGTGATGTTGGCTGTCTTCCGATTGGCGGAAAAGAAGAAGTGGTACCTGTCGGCAGTTCACCTTCAAGGAGTCCGCAATGTGACAGCGGACGCTCTATCCAGGCTCACACCGATAGAGTCGGAATGGTCCTTAGACGCAGGATCATTCTCCTTCATTCTGAATCAGTCCCAGAACTGCAGATAGACCTCTTTGCGACGAAAGACAACAAGAAGTTGCCCCTGTACGTGCCCCGTACGAGGACCCCTTAGCGGAAGCAGTGGACGCGATGTCCCTCGACTGGAACA
>NC_090736.1:86264076-86269076 GCF_036898095.1 Palaemon carinicauda
GAAAAAAGATTCTCCTCAAACCCACTACAGTCAGCGGCATCCATCTAGGTGGAAATGAGCTACACATAAACCATACAACAATCGCAAATTTAAGGTGGGGTCGGTGAAGTTTACACATCATCTTTTTTGTCTTGCCCACCTTGGGAGTTTAATGAATCGAGGCTATTTTAGGAATTAATTTTATCTCTAATAATCAGATATGTATTTTTTGGGGAAAAGATACATTAACAGTAAAAGCAGGTGGGTACATTTTACCGATAAAAAGTCATGAGAGACTAAGAGCGTGTGCGGGCTCAGAGAGACATTTATGTAAGGTAACTTCTGTACCCGAGAGAGGAGAGGAGTTGTCTACCCAGACACTTAAGAGCATATCAGTGACCCCTGTCACTGTCTTGCAGAAGGAACCAAGGTCATTGTTAAACCCCATGCGGGCCCATATGATAATAAAGGGCTTGACGGAAGTAAAAGAGAACAGAGCTGATATAACGATAGTTAATTTGTCAAATAAAAGAGTTGTCTTAGGAAGTGATTATGTGTGAATTAGAGGTATGTGAAATAGCTTACAATGGGATGTTGGGAGCCACAGATGGCACTCAGAATTTGATAATGCAAGCACGGAAACTATGTCCGTCGGAATATCAGCCTGTAGTTAGTGACATTGTCAATAATTATTTCTATGTAATTACAATTGGAGATGAACCACCCGGGAGGATTGATCGATTTCCCTTTAGCATTGGAACTGGGCAGGCAGAGCCGATCAGGTCAATGCCTTATAAGGTACCCATTCATTTTCAGGGAGAGATAGAAAGGGAAATAGATAAATTAAGGGAACACGGGATAATCAAAGGGAGCCAGTCCCCCAGGGCTTCTCTAATTGTAGCTGTTAGGAAATAGGAAGGCTCGATAAGATTGTGTGTTAATTATAGGAAGTTGAATGCAGTCACTAGGGATAATGCATTTCCATTGCCCACGATCGAAGAATTACTTGCAAAGGTACGGGATAGTAAATATCTTAAAACTGTTGATTTAGAATCTGGATACTATCAAATACCCATTCAGGAAACTAGTAAATGTAAAACAACATTTATGGCTAACGATCAACTATTTCAGTTTAATTTTCTTCATTTCGGTGTTAGAAATGCTCCAAGTCATTTCTCTAGAGTAATGATGGGGGTTTTGTGTCACTTAATTGGCCTTAATGTTCTTCTTTATTTAGACGATATCATAATTACAGGGAAAACGGACAAAGAGCATAATAATAATATTTTTAAAGTTTTAGAAGCATTGCGACGTAATGGAATGAAAATAAATTTGTCAAAGTGCAAATTTTTCCGTAAACAGGTCGAGTTTTTAGGTCACGTAATAACCCCAGATGGTATCCAACCCTGACCCAGTTAAGTAGCGGCTATTAGAGATTTCCCAGGCCACATAACTCTAAGGAAGTAGCTAGATTCCTAGGGCTCGCTGGGTATTACCTTGAATTCATAAGAGGTTTTGGAGAGATAGCAAGACCTTTAGATGCTTTAAAGAAATGAAAAGTAATAAATTGGGGAGGGGAAGAAGAAAGGGCCTTTAATCATTCGAAAGGTGCCTTAACTAGCAATGAATTACTTGCATATCCTAGATTTGATCGCCTGTATTTAGTAATAACAGATGCGAGTAGCGTAGCTATTGGTGGCATAGTTTCTCAACAAGATGATAAAGGCAGAGAGCGACCCATTTATTTTCCTTCACGGGCGTAAAGAGGGTCAGAAAAGAATTATAGTACATTCGATCGAGAGGCTTCGGCTATTCTTTTGGTTCTAGAGAGGCTTAGGTTCTTTTTATTAGGTCAGTCGATTGAGTTGGAAAGTGATCATCGCCCCTAACGTGATTTGCATTATAAAAATTATTTGACCTCTCGACAAGGGAGATGGATTGAGAGATTGTTAGAGTTTAATATAAAGAGTTTTCACTACATAGTAGTTAAAGCTAACAAGGTAGCTGATACTCTCTCAAGAGGTGCAGTAATAGGAGTAACAACTAGGGCACAAAAAAGGAATGAAGAACGTAACCAAAATATTGAAGACTCCCTTCAAAATAGAGAAAATAGAAAACGAGGTGGGAATTCTCCCGAGGAACAAACGGGACACGGTAGTGGAGAGAGAGAGAGAGAGAGAGAGAGAGAGAGAGAGAGAGATACGAGCGGCGAAAGGGAATATATGTGGGTGGCCGAGGACATGACCAGGGGTGTCCAGAGTAAATGCCCTGATGATGCAGGTTTGATTGTCTTGGGAGGTTGGGACATAAAAAAAAAAGTCCGAGAGGGTCAAAAAAAAAGAGGGATGGATGGAGAGAGGGCGAGCAGTGAATAAAGGTGAATCAGAGGGTTATCCGTCATTTCTGAATGTGCCTCGTGAGAATTTTTTTTATAGAAAAGGATATCTTATATGTATACAATGTACAGAATCATTGATAGGATGAGAACTCTGAAAATATGTTGAAGTGTCATAAAAGCTAGCATAGGGAAAGGATTGATCAGTGTATTTAGGGTTTTGGTCATGGGAAGAATATACGATATTAGATTAGTGAAAAACAGTTTAAATTCAGAAGCCTTTGAAGGAACTAGATCAATGCCAGGAAATATATATTAGAGATTAAGGGACTTGCTAGACATGGATGAATGACGCAGTTTTTTAGGGGGGAATTTGATGTTGCTGATGAACCATGTTTGTAGATGTATAATGCGACTAATTCTGTGGGATATTTTACGGCACAAGGAACTAACGCACGGTAAAATAGACAAATAATTGTTGGAGGGACTGTTACATTTTTAAATTTTACCTTTTCCCATAACCAGTCTTTGTTATGAGTTAAGTTTAAAACATACTACATATGTGTGTATCTATATGAGTGGTTGTGTTTCAATTGCTTACAAGATATGCCAGCATTACCCTAGGTTAAGTGATTTTGCTGATACTCTCATATTTTTGTGGTTTTGCATCCCATATTGCATTAACGTTTGCCATAAAACTCTCTTATTATGGATCAGTTAAAAACTGTGGGGCAACCAATGTCAAATGAAATCCTTCCATAAATGTGACGGGATTAATTGATTGTATCACCAATGCTGCTTCTGTGCCTATAAAACTAACCTGAAACCTTTGTTGGCGTTAAGATATACTAATATTGTGTTTTTAATTATGCACTCTATGTCTGAAATTAATTATGCTTGTGAGATTGCTAACTACACTTTGGTGTAATTAGTTGTATAACTACATACTGTATTTATGTGTAACAATGTATTTATCATAATTGTACCCTTAACTCAAACTGTTGAGTACTGTAATTATTACTGTTTACCTTTTACTGAAATCTACAATGTATATTTAGTTCAAGTTAAGCTGCCATACAGTCAAGTTTACATAATATATGAAATAATGAATTCAGTGTTCTCTCTTGCCCTGCCATGAAACAGAAATCCAACATGGCGCAGTGAGTAAGATTTGTTTATGCTGTCTATTGTCGCTCAAGAAGTACAGTGTTAAATCTTTAGTACCCGTACACGATGGAGAAGCAAATCGAACAACTGGCAGCACTTGTGGCTAGGCAAGCAGAGATGGCTCATCATGCCCAAGAAGCAGCTACGAAAAGGGAAGAACGTTTAACCACAATTCTAGAGGGTTTTGCTAATACTTCGGGACATCATAGGAATCAGTCTCAGGCAAGGGCAGTTCCTGCACCATACTTGTCGTCTTCTGTATCTCTTAAAGAGTTTGGTTCGTGGCGTCAGAAGTATGAGGGACATCAGTGTTGACAACAATGTCATCTCTCTCTCTCTTGCTGAGCAGCGGTCAGCATTGATTTCCGTGCTAGACGATGATTGGACCTGCACTCTGAAATATGGTCTCTCACTGGGTGATGGAGCAGACCTGAAGACTATATTGGATGCAATGGAGTTGTACTTGCGCAACCAAAGGAATGCCATCGTGGACCGACGTGACTTTCATACAAGAGTCCAGGGGTTTCACGAGACCTTCGATGATTTTTCGTGCGGCATTAAAGAGATTGCTTCTTTCTGTGATTTTTGTGAAACCTGCATGGACAGCAGACTACGAGAAAGGATCGTCGTTTTAATCAGAGATGAAGAGGCTTTAAACGTTTGTTAGAAGAAAAGAAGCTCACTTTGCAGTTGGCTATTGATATTTGCAGAGCATCGGAAAATGCAAACGCCAGTTGTGCTGTTATTCGGAGCAGTGAAAAGTATAATGTTTCAAGAGTATCCCAATACAAGCAAGGTCAGCAGGCAGCCCATTTAAAGCAGCAGAGCTTTAGGTGCGAAGGTGAGCGCCATCTTGATAAGATGGCATGCAAAACTCTAAACAGGGACTGCAAACAATGTGGTAAGAAAGGTCACTTTGAAGCTGTGTGCAGGTCAAAGGGACAGCCACTGTCTCCTCAGAAGAAGAAAACGAATAATAAAAGCACGTTCAAGCCGTCAAAGCATAATCTATATCGTGTCATCGGAGAGGTTTACAGCAACTGTGCGTTATCACGTCCAACCCCTCAGATTTGCATCAGTACCACTCACCCAAAAGGATCAAGTTCGGTAATGTGGACACCTGACTCTGAAGCACAGACAACTGTGATGGGACTTGGGAACGCTAAATCTATTGGAATTCCTGAGAGTTCACTGGAGCCGATCGTTATGGGTGGTCTCATTGCAGCAGATCGTCAACCTCTCCCTAACATGGGTACTTTTGAGTCTTTTTTAACTTTGGGGAATCGTAGTACAACAACAGTTGTGTCAGTCGTAAAGGAAGTGAAAGGTGGGACATCTGGGCTGGTTTAATTGTATAGAACTGGGAATATTACCAGAAAACTTTCCAGCGCAAATACGGAATGTTACATGTTCAGTGTCGCCACTTGCATATAGCATCGAGAACCAGGAAGGTTTTGGAGCCACAAGTGACTTCTAATACACAGGATGTTGTACAGTCTGCAAGTACCTGCAGTTTGGT
>NC_090736.1:86279076-86284076 GCF_036898095.1 Palaemon carinicauda
TACCGAACGATTAAGAAATACACTTCACTGTTTAACCTAATTTCACAGTGCTAGTCATAAAAATTTATACTATAAAATGTACTAACACTGCACTTTTAATTAATCACCCGATAATATCACCAATGTTTGCTCAACACTATACACTATATATATTGGTAAGAAATCATTATTCACGTTTGAGAGGATACACTATGCACGTTTGAGAGGACACAATAAGCACATCGTGGCTGGATAGAGGCTGATGGTAGCAAAATTCTTGTGGGGTGTCTGGCTGGATCTCTTCTATCAGTCTCCTATGCATTGCTAAATCCTTATATATTGACTCAATTATTTCCAGAATCTTTCCGCTTGCCCTACTGGAAGCTTGGGGGCATGGTCTAGCCGAGTCAAGGTTGCCATCTTAGTAATTTGAAGAAGGGGTCCTAACATTGCTTGCAAGGCAACTCTCTATTAGCTAACTCCTCTCACCTCCTCTAGTAACATTAAAAAAAAGAATGATTTTTTGTCGAGAACTTTCATATCTTTTCCAACCAGGTGGAAACATGATACAATCCCTAGTGTGTGTGTAATACAGCATACCTTTCAACAAGAATGCATAAGGTTTTGTAACAAAACTATGTGAAATGAAAATTTGATTCTTTAAAATAACGTAAATTTACATATACGAAAATGAATGAAAATACAACTAAAGGAATGACGAAAGTCTCATGTTATTCATATACATTACTCAATCCTATGTGAGTGGAACTCACCTTACGAGCTTGATGTAAATCTCTTAAATACACAAATAAAATATGTGAATGAAATATTCTATTCTCATGAAGAACAGCTTTGTAAGATAGCTCGTCCTAAAGAGATTTTCTATTTTGGGCCTTAATCTACCGATTCAGCCCAATATAAATAATCTGCAACCACATTATCTTTACCTGATATATGCTTTACATTAATACAATATGGTTGTAAACATAATAACCCTGTAGTTAGTCACTGACTATTATTCTTCATTTTATTAACAAAAGTTAAAGAATTGTGATCTGAATAAACCGTAATTTATTCATTCGGTGGTATATTCACAAACACTTCAAACTTCCCTGTCACTGGGATTAGCACTAGCAGTTCATTTTCAACTGTTGAGTAGACTCGTTGATGCTTCTTTCTATTCGACGCCATAAAACAGATGGGGTGAAGAATTCTTTCCTTCCCTTCTTGCAATAGGACAGCTTGAATCACATTGTCTAACATATCCACTTGGATAAGGAATTTCTTGTTGAAATCCAGTGCTTGCAGTATCAGTTTCGAAGTTAATATGGCCTTTATCCTGCCGAAGTATTCCTGGCACTCGCTGGTCTATACAAACATTATCTTGGGACTAGTCAAATCTGTCAAGGGAGCAACTACAGCAAAAAACATTCGGGCTAAACTGTCTATAGAATTGTGCCATCCCTAAAAAAATTTTTAATTGCTACCTCATTGGGGATGGAGGAGTATATGCCTACTCCTTCAAACAATTCTAGAAAGTTGTCCATCAATTGTTGAAAGGTACCGGGTGTGTTCATTAGACAAAAAAGCATAAATGTGTGTTGATAAAACCCAAACAGGGTTATAGAACCTGATAATAATTTTGCGTTGTTGTCCGAAGGAATGTGATAATATCCTATCAACAAATTGATATTAGAGACGAACCTCGCTTATACGATGTTATCGAGTACTTGGTCTATGAGTGGCAATGGATAAATGTCACCACACTGATCGAACTCAACTTTTGATTGTCCGGTAGGTTTTCTCACGAGCAAGTATGGAGAACTGTAAGGGCTAGAGCTTTCTTTGGCTGATCCATTTTATAACAAATAGTCCACTTCTTTTTTCATGACTTTTCGGTGATACGGCGACAGTCTATAAACGCATTGTTTGAGCGGTCTTTCCATGGTCTTGAGGTGTATCTCATGCCTTGTCAAGTTGGTTCGTTTTCGAACGTGTGAGACAGTATCAGGAAAACTTTTAATCAATTGGCTTAATTTCCTTTGCTACTTCTTGTTCAAATGTGTTAATTTCCCGTTTAATTTCCGGATGTGGGACGAATTATTCACCTCATATCCATCGTTGTCTTGCATGGGTGGAATGGTTTGCGCTATACACAAATGTGAAGCTTCGGTCCCATTTTCGTTTATGTATGGTTTCAATAAGTTAACGAGCAATTTCCTTTAGCTTTTCCTTCTTCCCAGGGTTTCGATAATGTAGGTCCGGTCACTGACCTTCTCCAAAATCTGGAATGGTCCTTAGAACTTTTGGTGAGAGGGAATCTCCTTATCTGTAAGAAAACCAACACCTGTTATCCTACTGCAAACTATCTGTCATTACTTTTTCATATCAAAACTTTTTCTTCGTTTTTTCTTAGCTTATTTTCAGGTTTTCAAGGGAAGATTTCCTTATCTCGCCGATTCTTTTTCTCAAATTCTTGACATGTTCTCTATCTGTTTCCTCTTAATCATTTAATTTTTTTCTGCCTACATTTTAATTGGTCCTCTTACTTCTCGTCTGGACACTATTTCCTTCGGGCTATATCCCGTGCTTTCTATCCTCGATCGCTCTGAACAATTTCCGAACACCAAATTTTGTAAAAAAGTCTACTAACTTCTCAGCAATTACTTTGGCACTTATGTTCCTGGTGGGTATGGCTTCTGGGTATCATTTCACTTGGTAATGGTCCCACAATGTCAATCATTACCTCACTGAAGGTTTCTCCTCGTACTTCAATTGTGTGTAAGGGAGCATTCTTGATGTACTTTTTAGACTTTCCAGTCAACTGACTCACGTGACATGCACGGCACAACTGGCTAACATCCTTATGCATACCAGAAATAGTGTTATATTATCTTTTAATTTTACTCTCATATTCCCATGTGTCCCGTCTCATGCGCTACAGGGATCACCTGTCTTCCCAGGGGTGTAGGAATCAGTATCTGACGGTATATGCCCTATTCGACACTCCCAGGGATATCGGCGGGGGTATGCTTCCTCATAAGAGACCCATCCTTGAGGTGAAAACAGAAGGGAGACAACTGCACCTCTGTCTCACCCAGTACATTAATTATGTTGACATTGCATCCTTCCATTGCAACCCTATCAGCCTTTTTGATTGACTTGTCCTACCAATAACACTGAGTTTTCTATCTCTTCCAAGTCCATTGCTTCCTTGTCTTCCTGTTCATTCGTCTGTTGTTCTTCTTCTCTCGGGCTCTCTCGGGAGCTCTCCTCTTGAGTACTATCATGGGAAACCTCCTCTTCCATAAATAAATCCTCCAAGTTCATCGTCCCTTTGGTTTCTCTGTCTTCTTCTGTAGCCACTTTCTTTGTCATATTCCTAGTCTTTACACAACTAGGAAACATATACAGGTAGTCCTTCTCGAGTTCAGTCGTAGGACTATACTTCAGTGGTTTCTCCGCTACATTGGGACAAGGCACAAATGGGTCTCTACATCCCTCATTTCACAGTAGGATTTCTACTCCTTCGACAGCCAATGAATCGTTTACTGCAAAATCAAGATTATCTGTCACCAACTTGCATGACAGTTTCAAACGGCAAATAGAAGTAACTTCTTCTCCTCCTATTCCCTTCAAATACACTGAATCCCCTGTGAGAGATGGTTCCATCAACAGGTGTAAACCTCATGTTGCCACGTATGATCAGATCCTGTGTCGCACAATATCTTGACCAGGATCTGCTGGCTTCCATCCAGAGTGGCTAACATACCTTCATAAATATACTGATTAAAGGCATCTATTCTGTTTGGGGGTGTCCTCCTTGTTTTGTAAACGTTAGCTGGTATATTTTCGTCGTCGACCTTTACCATTTGATTCTTCTTCTTCGTATTCTGTAGAGTTGAATTACCCTTAACCACTTGAGCGACTGCTTTTGTCGGGTTCGACCCATACTCCTTACTGATATGGTCTTCTTTTCCACACTTAAAACAAACAATATTAAACTTCTGCAGGTCTTTCATAACACCTAAAGGAGAATGATTCGACGATTGTTGCTCTGGTACTATCGCAGTCTGCTTTGGAACAGTACCAGTGGTACTTCTGCTGTAACTATTGAACTGGTTCCCATAGTTATTACTGAACCAATTTCCATGGTTCAGCGAATACTTGACACTTGGTCAGAATGAAGGTTGAAACTTCATACTTGAGGAGGGTTTACAACTGATATTATAATCTTTGCTCAGTGAAGTGCATCTACCAAATTTGTTCACCTCTCTCCCTCTCTCAAGTACGTTTTTGAATATGTTTAGGAATTCTTCGTAAATACTGTTCTAGTACTATTAGTTCTTCAAAATCTGCCATCTCTCTCAATTTGTCAGCCTCTACCCATCTCTCAAAACATAGTCGTACCTTGTAAGCGTAATCCAAGAAAGTAATTTTCTCGTCCTTCTGCAAACATCGGAAACTTTCATTAGAGTTTTCAGTGGTCATCTGGTACACTTGCAGAATACTCCTCTTAAATTCTTGATTCGCCTTCCTCTGATCCTGAGGTAAGGTAAGATACGGACTGTGTCCTTTTCCATCAAGGACATTGCAATAACACAGGCCATTTATATTTTGGGCATTCCATCATCGACACAACCATTTCAAAAGGATCAAAGTATTCGTCGGGAGCTTCTTCTGTGAATTTTGGGATTAATCTCTCTGCATTTGCATCATTAAACATGGGATCGTGTATAGCAACGGTCAAACCTCTCTGAGTTGGCAACAACCTAGCAAGAGCATTCAACAGCTCCAATTCCCTGGTATGTGTTGTAATTTATCTTTCTTCTTATCTCTCTTTTTCTTCCATTTCCCTTGCATGTCTTGTTATCTGTCTCACCTCTTCTCTCTCTCATTCTTCCCGTCTTGCAATTTCTCTTGCCTCTTACCTCTCTCTTTGTTCCTGTCTTGCAATTTCTCTTGTCTCTTCCCTCCATCTTTCTTCCCGTTCTTCCTATTCTGCCATCATCTTCAACTTG
>NC_090736.1:86286576-86294076 GCF_036898095.1 Palaemon carinicauda
TGTGTACATATATGTGCATATATAAATATACAACAACAACAACAACAACAACAACTACAACAACAACAACTACAACAACAACAACAAAGACAGCCGTTTTTAGTCCACTGCAAGAAAAAGTCCTAAGACATGTCCTAGTCATGTTTGGGGTGGCTATTTTCACTGGCCACTTCGGATTGGTGATGATAGGAGAAATTAGACAGATCCGTATCAGCACACGAACCTAAATTGTATATCTTTGTTGTGCGTGGTGATTCACAAACGCTTTTCTGAGAAGGGGCTTTCATTATAAAAATGCAACTACATTTTATTAATTCATATTCTTTTCGTAATTATTCTTATTAAATATAATGTGAACTTATTGTATTACGAATTATAAATCAAAATTTATATAATAAAAATCTATTCACAAAGATTTTGGAATATATAGTAAGTTCATGTGATTTACATATTCATCATAAAGTTTACTGTACTAAAATCCTTAACTCGTAAATACCATTGTTACATTTTGAAAAAAAATGAAAAAAAAAATAACATCGCTTACATTATTTCTAATTGATTTTATTAGTAACTTGTGTGCCTCGGAAGCGTCTGTCTGACGAACAATCTGCGAGAGAGAGTATCTCTCAATGCAACATACAGTATATGAATTGCTCTAATTACAGAAAATGCACGATTACTCTAATTGCGCTTATTCTTATCAATTGGCTTTTATTCATTTACTCTAGTCTAGATATTATTGGGAAGTAATATGATTGCAATATAAAGAACCACAGCAGTTCATGAATAAAGTCGCTTACGTATATAGAGATTGGTCTATTAGTGGGTTTTGGATTTTTGGTAAAATTCATTTTTCTGGTTATTGTTCTTTATAACTTTGTATGTTATTTGTGATAATCTCACTTAAACTTCTTTACTTTTACTTTCATAAATTTTATTGGTTTTAGAGTCTTTTTGAAAACTTTAGTAGGAGTATTTCTGGTTTTTCATTATGATTTTGCAAGTAAATTTTCAGTCAATTTGAACTTCGCATTTAACTGCATGAACATTAATAAATTTACTTGAAGTGTATAATTTTCTTTTCGAGAGAGGTCAGTAAAACGATAAACTGTAAGAATGTTATATCCACTAGTGTTACATTATTTTCTAATTTCGTTGACTTTACAAATATCAAAGAATTCAAGTATTTTGTAAATAACTATCTTCCATTTAATAAATCAATGTTCCAGTTTCTTAACATATTTACAAAATATGTTAAGAAACGTTTTTATTTCTGCCTTTAATTTCGTGATAATTGTCTCAGATGATATGTACCTTTAATACAAAAATTAATCTGACAAAAATAAGTGAAAACATCCGAGAAAAGTAGATAGGGACTATTGGAGTGCCTTCGCTACACCCACTGAGTAGCTCTTTACGTAATATCAATTCCAGATATCCAATGTTTTACAACTTTTTAGTGCAACTTTATGGGTATCCCGGTAACATCTATGCACAGATTTATTTACCTTGCCAAAACTCTAAACAAAATGTCTCAATTTCCAAAATGTATTCAAATCCTAGAGTTTGAAATGTATTGATGATTAAGGTAATCAAGGCTAAGGAATAACATATCTTTTTATTAAGATATGTGAAAAAAAAAGTATTGCATATTAGCTTGTCACAAATCTTCTGTAACTCTTGTAAGGAATATTTTCACGGCAGATTAAATAGAAAGTTTGATGACATTCATAGATTTTCAAGAAATAGCTGTATATGTATTTTCCTTTAACGACACTTAAAAACCTATTTTCTTTCAATTTCATTTTTAATTTCCAGTAACTTATATACTTACTTATACATTTTTTACTCATGTATGTATGTATATATATATATATATATATATATATATATATATCCATATATATATATATATATATATATATATATATATATATATATATATATATATATATCCATATATATATATATATATATATATGCATATACATATATATATATATATATATATATATATATATATATATACATATATATATATATATATATATATATATATATATATATATATATATATATATATACATACATATATATATATATATATATATATATATATATATATATATATATATATATATATATATATATATATATATATATATATATATATATATTTATATATATATATATATATATATATATATATATATATATATATATATATATATATATATATATTAGTGTGCATGTATGACAGATAATACGACGCCGGAATATGCGTTTTCTTCATTTATTACAAAAAGTTCGTTCACAAGTACACTCTACACAACTACCCTCTCAGGTGAGGTACTTGTCAATTTGAGCGCCCAAAGGCAACTAAAACTCCCTTCACTACCAAAATGCATCCATTGCAATAATATGCTGAGACATAGATTTTTGTGAAATACTCATAAATATTGAGTTCATTTACCTTACATGAAATCTCTGCATACATGAATTAGGACATTACTCACACGGCCTAGCTCCTCACTCCGGGAGGAGGTGCGCACTCACCCTCAAAAATCTATGATATATGGAGGACACTCCATTCCGGAATAGGCATGGCATGTACTGAACAGAAATGCAACATAAGGAGTATATATATATATATATATATATATATATATATATATATATATATATATATATATATATATATATATATATATATACATATATATATATATGTATATATATATATATATATATATATATATATATATATATATGCAGAAGAATCACAGGGAAAATGAAAATAAGAAATATATGATTAAGTCCCGACTAGTTTCGTGATATTTCTTCAGAGGACTGATTTATTGAGAGAGGTTTCTTTACATTTTATAGGGAAAGTAAACGTACGGACATACATATAGAGGCTTACAGAACAATGACACTCCCATACCAGCTACCTGGGGTGTGGTCAGGTGTTTACTAGGCGGAGATTCAACCTCATTAGACACCTGCCAAAAAGGGTAATTTCTGGTGACAGGTAAATTCTTGTTTTTGACTTTCAATACAGTTTATTTATATGAATAACGGTAGCATTATATATATTAATACATAAGCAAAACTATATGTATATATAAAACATATCTATATATAAATATATAAAAAGACATATACATACGTATACACAGACAGGCATTCATACACAAACATGCATAATATATACATAGACATATACATACATGTACACATACTGGCATACATAAACTTACATATAAATGTTTTTTACACATGATTAACTTGTATATATATATATATATATATATATATATATATATACATATATATATATATATATATTTATATATATGTATATATATATATATATATATATATATATATATATATATATATATATATATATACTTATACATATACAAACATATAATATATATATATATATATATATATATATATATATATATATATATATATATATATAGGTATATATATATATATATATATATATATATATATATATATATATATATATGCACACATACATATACACATATATATACATATAAACATACATATACACATATATACATACATATAAACATACATATACACATATATACATACATATAAACATACATATACACATATATACATACATATACACATATACACATGCACACATATTCTTCTTAAGACACATAACATCAGTTTTACATAACTTCATCAATAACCTCCCTCTGGTTGCGGGCAATACGGGATTCTCGGGCGGGGCAGGGGTAGGAATAGATATTACTTCATCCCTCGATTTTACTTGTCCAGGTTTACGGCACAATTTTACAGCACAAATCACCACCACCGTTTCACCATTTATTTAAATCACAACAACACTTGCACTGGGAACTTTCAACAAGTGGCCAATATCCGTTTTCCCGAGAAATCATTCATCTTCCTGCCCTTCTCTTGTAACATTAAGTATAGATATTCACATTTACCCATTCTCTAACACTGTCTATCCTAAAGGCTGAACTTTAATCCCACAGCCACTTGCCATTCGGGAACCACCCCGGCCCCAGCAACCAGGAATCATATAAATACATGAATAATACAGCATCCGCGTGACCGATCTCACTTGACCTATTTAACCTCTGATTGTTTTTTAGGTGCATTCAGCAATGTTATACATATTTCCACACTCAGCCAAATTACCACAACATTTTACGTATACATTTAGCATCAACATAATAATACAATGTTATCATCAAGTTTATTTAAAACACGTTAAAAGAAGAAATGAGGTCTGTTCAAACAACAACTACCGCAAAGGGAAAAAATCTACTCATCAACTCGAGGGATGTCACGTACGCAGGGGTAAGGAAGAACACTTTTGAAAACTACCTCTTCAGGCACCACATGTATGTGTGCCTGATGATGTTCAGACACTACACCATTAACAATGCTTTGTATCACAACTGTGTTAGACTTAACCATATTTACTCGGTACAGACCCAAATACGCTTTCTCAAATTTGTGTTTCCTAGGTTGTAATCGTATTAAATACACACGATCGCCCACAAATACTTTTACCGGTGCGGTTTTGAGCCGACCATCATACTTTGAGCTCTGATTTTCATTAGCTCTTTTCAAAAACCTTACTGCGGTGTTCATTACTCCCCTCAATAGATTTTATAAATATACACGGTATTGCTCAGTTGAATAATTTGGCAATTGTTGCGAATTAATGAGTACCGTATATGGTAACACAAGATCCTGTCCATACACTAAAAAGAAAGGCGTGTCCCTGAGCAAAGCATTATAAGCAAGGTTGAAAGCTAACTTAGCTGTAGGAAGCATGGCGTGCCAATAAAGGGGGTCATCAGCCACTAAGTAACGCAAAATTCCCACTACTTCTCTATCATGCGATTCTACTAAGCCATTTGCTGAAGGCCTATATGCGGTCACTGAACAGTTTTCAATTTTCATGCATGTACAATGTGGATGGCTCGTTTAATCAAAGAGGGAGGAAGAACTACCCATGCAGAAAATTTCCCTCCCCTCTTCTCGTAAGCACAATATAAGATATCATTTCAATAAACAATTTTCCACGAGGCTCATTCACAAATGACGGATAACTCACCGATTCCCCTTTAATCACTGCTCGCATTTTTTCCACCCATTCCTCTTTTTTCTGTCTCTCTCGGACTTCTTTCATGTCCCAACCTCCCAAGTCAATCAAACATGCATCATCTGGGCATCCATTCTGGACACCCCTGGTCATGTCCTTGGCCACCCATATATAATCACTTACACCGCTCGTATCTCTCTCTCTCTCTCTCTCTCTCTCTCTCTCTCTCTCTCAATTTGTTTTCTGAATGCTCATCGGGAGAATTCCAAACCCGTTCTCTATTCTCTCTATTTTGATGGGGGTCTTCAATATTTTGGTTACGTTCTTCGTTCCTCTTTTTGCCCTAGTTGTTACTCCTATTAATGCATCTCTAGAAAGAGCATCAGCTACCTTGCTAACTTTACCTT
Source organism: Palaemon carinicauda (assembly GCF_036898095.1). Lineage (NCBI taxonomy): Eukaryota > Metazoa > Arthropoda > Malacostraca > Decapoda > Palaemonidae > Palaemon > Palaemon carinicauda. The sequence continues at coordinate 86,292,115 of NC_090736.1, forward strand.
CTATGTGGTGAAAACCATTTATATCAAACTCTAGCAGTCTCTCAATCCATCTCGCTTGTTGTGAGGTCAAATCATTTTTATAATACAAATCACGTAAGGGGCGATGATCACTTTCCAACTCAATCGACTGACATACTAAAAAGAACCGATGCCTCTCTAGAACCCAAAGAATAGCCAAAGCCTCTCGATCGAATGTACTATAACTCTTTTTTGCCCCTTTTAAACGCCTGGGATGCAAAACAGATAGGTCACTCTCTGCTTTTATCATCTCGTTGAAAAACTACGCCACCAATAGCTACGCTACTCGCATCTGTTGTCACTAAAAACTGGCAATTAAATCTAGGATATGGGAGCAATTATTGTTAGTTAAGAAAGCTTTCAAATTGTTAAAGGCCCTTTCTTCTTTCCCTCCACAATTTATTACTTTTTTGTTTCTTTAAAACATGTAAGGGTCTCATTATCTCTCCAAAACCTTCTATGGATTTACGGTAATAACCAGCGTCCTAGGAATACAGCTACTTCCTTAGAATTACGTGACCTGGAGAAATCTCAAATAGCCGCTACTTTACCGGGGCAGTGTTATTATGCGACCTAAAAATTCGGCCTGTTTACAGTAAAATGGGCACTTTGAACTATTTATTTTCATACCATTACGCCACAATGCTTCTAAAACTTTACGAATATTATTATTATGTTCTTCGGCCGTTTTTCCTGTAATTATGATATCATCAAAATAAACAAGAACATTATGGGCAATTAAAGGAGACAAAACCGCCATCGTTACTCTAGAAAAATTACTTGGAGCATTTTTAACACCAAAAGGAGGAAAATGAGACTGAAATGATTGATCGTCAGCTATGAATGCCGTTTTACATTTACTGTCTTCCTGAATGGGTATTTGATAGTATCCAGATTTTAAATCAACAGTTGTAAAATATTTGCTATCCCGTACTTTCACAAGTAATTCAGCGATCGAGGGTAATAGGAATTCTTTATCCTTAGTGACTGAATTCCTTTTCCTATAATAAACACACAATCTTACCGAGCCATTCTTTTTCCTAACATCTACAATTGGAGAAGCCCAGGGGGATTCGCTCACCTCGATTATCTCTTGTTCCCTTAATTCACTAATTTCCCTTTTTATCTCTTCCTGGAAATGAATGAGTACCTTATAAGGCCTTGACCTGATCGGCTCTGCCTGCCCAGTTTCAATGCTAAAGGGAAATCAATCAATCCTCCCGGGTGGCTCATCCCCAATTGCAATTACATAGGAATAATTATTGACAATGTCACTAAATACATGCTGATCATCTGACGTACATAATTTTTGCACATGCATAATCAAGTGTATTCGTCTGTGCGGACAGGAGTTATGGCTCCCAACATCCCATTATTAGCAATTTCACATAACTCTAATTCACACACAGAATCACTTCCTAAAACTACTCTTATTTGACAAATTAACTATTGTTATATCAGCTCTTTTTTCTTTAATTTCTGTCAAGCCCTCTAATATCATATTGGCCCAATTGTCATGGGGTTTAACAACTACCTTGGTTCCTTCCGCAGGAGGGTAACACGGGGTCACAGGTATGCTCGTAAGGGTCTGGGGAGACAACACTTCTCCCTTCTTAGGTACAGCTGTTACCCTACTTGAATGTCTTTCCGAGCGTACACACGCACTTACTGTTTCATGACTTTCTATCGTCAAAATGTACCCTCTTGCTTTTAATGTTATAGTATCCCTTCCCCCAAGAATGCAAATTTTATTGTTAGAGAAAAAATCTATTCCTAAGATAGCCTCGATTCCTCGAATTCCCAAGGTGGGCAAGACAAAAAAATCATGTGTAAACTTCACAGACCGCACTTTGGATTTGACGATTGTTGTATGGTTTATGTGTAGTTTATTTCCTCCTGGCGTGTCAAGAACAATGGATGCCATTTGCTGTGGTGGATTTGATG
>NC_090736.1:86299076-86351576 GCF_036898095.1 Palaemon carinicauda
CTCGGTACATTAGCACACGAGAAGGGATACGCCTATCAATTATGTTGACTAGATTCTCATTCAAAGGGACAACAGGATCTACACTATTATATAATTGTGACCAATTCAAGCACAAAAGATCATGTAAAATCCCATTCCAGTCTGCTTGGGATTTCATATCAATTTTACAAGAATATGATATATCAGGGACAGGCTGCTCAGTCTTCACTAATAATGAAATCAAGGCATGATCAGATGTCCCGACTGGAGAACCAACCTTACCAGTTATAACGCCAGGGGAGTCAGTGTATACGAGGTCCAAGCAATTACCAGACCTGTGAGTAGCTTCATTTATGATTTGCTCACAGCCTGATTCAGAGGCAAAGTCTAAAGCTCTTAAGCCATGGCGATCGGTAGGAGAGATAGAACTTAACCACTCCCTATGGTGAGCATTAAAATCACCAACAAAGACAAAAGAAGCCTTTCTATCATCTTCTTGTATCTTAGCCATAATGGTAAGAAGACAATCGAAGATAGAATCATCCATGTCTGGATTCCGGTAGATCGAACATAAATAAAAGTTGTTATGCCTGCCACAAACTTTTATTACCTGAATCTCATGACATCAACATTGATAGCAGGACTTATGTGAAGCAGGGTACTCGGTCCTAATATACACCGCCATTCCCCTGGCCCTAGGGATGGCATCACGTTTCAACATTATTGGCTTCTTAAAACCAGTTATAAGGAGCTCAGATGAGTGCCTCATATTAGAAACCAAAGTTTCTGAGCAAAAAAGAATATCATACTGTCTGGACACAACTGTAAGGTCTTGGATATTTGCATGAAGACCACGACATTGACGAAATCTAGGACGTACTGGTCCCGGATTTCACTCAATGTCTCCAGACAGCATAAGAATTAATAGAAATAAAAAAGAGACATCATGCTTAAAAACTAGATTAACAAGAATTATAACAAAAACAATACATACAAAATTATAAACAAAGTGATTGATGATACCCATAGACTATAGTAAAAAGTCGGAAAAACTAGTCAACATGGAGGAGCCGATACACCATGCAAGGCTAAATACCCTCCAGGATAGCCACTTCAACTGAAGGGAGGACAGTAAGGATGGTTTTGAGAAGAAAAAGAATCAGAAAAAGGAAAAGACAACCTCTTGATAAACCACCAGGCATCCATGGCCCTTCTATTAAGCCTGCCCAACACACCATTTCAAAAAAACAAGAGGAAGAAAAAAAAATAAGATAGAATAGTGTGCCTGAGTGTACCTTCAAGCAAGAGAACTCCAACCCAAGACAGTGGAAGACCATGGTACAGAGGCTATGGCACTACCCAAGACTAGAGAACAGTGGTTTAATATTGGAGTGTCCTTCTCCTAGAAGAGCTGCTTACCACAGCTAAAGAGTCTCTTCTACCCTTACCAAGAGGAAAGTACACTGAACAAATTGCAGTACAGTAATTAACCCCTTGGGTGAAGAAGTGTTAAGTATCTCATTGTTGTCAGGTGTATGAGGAAAGACGAGAATATGTAAAGAATAGGCCAAACTATTCTGTGTAAGTGTAGGCAAAGAAAAAATAAGCCGTGACCAGAGAGAGGGATCCAATGCATTACTGTCTGGCCAGTCAAAGGATCCAATACCTCTCTAGTGGTAGTATCTCAACGGGCAGCTGGTGCTCTGGCCAACCTACTACTCATATATATATATATATATATATATATATATATATATATATATATATATATATATATATATATATATATATATATATATATATATATTTATATATACAAATAAATATATATATACATATATATATATATATATATATATATATATATATATATATATATATATATATATATATGCATATATATTTATATATAAATATATGTATATATATACATACATACATATATATATATAAATATATATATATATATATATATATATATATATATATATATATCCTATAGATATGCACGAATAGGAATTGCAGCAATTATAAGAAGATTTCTCGTCACGAGGTTGGTGAAGAAACAATTTCCTGAAGAAATAGCTTACAACGTCTTGATATAATTTGGGATAAAGATCAGCCAATCCTGGAGAGAGTAACATTTTCCTTTTATATATTTCTCAATGATTAGTAATCAGGTGGGTCATGCTCAATATATAACAACGGTGCTTATGCTACTCTTTTGCACTCAATTTATGCTGGCATCGACAGATATTAAGAACGTACCAGGGAGAGCCTTGGTATTACACAAGTGTGAACTTTACCAAAACTTCAGTTTATTGATAAACCTGCCTCATACCTTCATCATCCTTGACGTGTCACTGATAGATTCTAATTCTTAATAATCTAATTTGACTCCGAGGTTAAAAAGCCTAGCATTTAATTTTACAGGAGCCTTGGCATTATATGGAAGGGGATTTCCCAGATCCAATGATTTTTCTGATACTAAGTAAATTGAAGTTGAAGTTTCCTTTCTCACAACAAAGGAGATTGATTTAGATTTTACAATTGGCCCTATTTTAACAGGAAATTCTCTAGGCGCCTTTAATACCTGCCTCTCAAGGGTTATTTACTGCCATACACCCTATAAATGATTAAAGGCTTTTCATGAAGATCAGATGTAAGGAACAGGACAATGTCTTAGAGATTAACTATATATATATATATATATATATATATATATATATATATATATATATATATATATATATATATATATATATATATATATATACATTGTCATTACTTACAATAACGACATGGGAAATCAATTGTTATTGAATATCTATGTTCATATTGTATATGGAAAATTTTCTTTTATATTACATTGCGTTAAGTGGAAATGTGCAGGTTTCTGTACAAATGAAGGTTTTGTTTATATTTAATTGTAATAAGCATTGTTACCAAGGAATATTGTCTTGTGAAGAGTTGTATAAGTGGTTAACAATACGATGTAAGTTTTTTGAATAGTTTCGTTCGGTTTGCGTTGAATAGTTGGTTTCGTTCGTTTGTTGTTTTCTTTTGTCGTGGGCGAGCGAAGCGGAAGTCATGACTTTGGGAGAGAGAGCGAACGCATTATGTTTACGACAAAGGCAGCAGAGGTAAATCCACAGTTGCTGCCTGTCACTTCTCAACGCTTGTCGTGTAATCTTCAGTGGACTTAATCAGGATGAAGAGAATTTCATTTGATTAACGAAGCCGTTCCTTCTCAACATTTAATGAAGTGGATGAATTAATCAACTGAAGTTTGGATGAGTATCATATAATATTTAGTTACCTTGGATGGGATAATTCGCTAGGGATATGCATATCTGTGCGTGGGATTCCGTGACTGGGTAAAATCAAATATTTATATGTGGTATCGTGGTTCACCCGTACCTATTTGTAATCCAAACTCGGTAAGAACTTCATATGAAACCAAGTAAGTAATAATTGGGGCAAAAGCTCAATAGAATATAGTATGACCATTTATCTTTGTAACACAACGCAATGAATTCCTAATGTAGAGAAAGGGTCTTGAGTTCTCTTAAAGAATCTGGTAATTAGTAATTTCGTGAATGACTGAAGTCATTATATGTTGTTGCTTGTTTGACCCTAATAAGTAACGATATTTGGTGCCGTGACCAGGATTTGTGAGATTTTTTGATAATTTCTAAAGTTTGAAAGCCGGTCATATAATAATATTTTGGTTTAGTCACATGTACGATTAATACCGTTGGTGATTATATTGGACATTTACGTAGGGTTTTCCTGCTAATAACTATGTTGTGTTGATGTTTTGCTGGTAATGCCTACCCTCCCTAACCTTGTTGAATCCTTTTGTTTTTGCGCGTTTCGTTAAATTGGTATGCGGTACCCTGCTTACATAACTAGACAGGATTAACCCTTTCTCTTTGTGTGGTGTCGTAAGAAACAGTAAATGGTTTTTTTTTCGCGCAATTGGTAGGTTAGAGGCATTTCAGGCTTCATTAAAATGGTTTCTAATATGAAGTTTGATTAAATTAGTAAGACCTTGTCCTGCTTGCCTTAAGTCTTAAATTCGGTTTTGTTATTTTCCTTTACTTTGAATTAATGTAAATTTTCTCTTGTTAGAATATCTCTCATTTAACAATTTGATAATGAAACGTAGAGTAGCTGTTGTGGGACATTCTCATGTCACCCACATGGAGAATTGTTTTTTGTGGTAGAACGCCATTATTTGAACCCTTAGAATATAGGACATTTGGTAGACCAGGGGCTGTTACAACCAACCTTATGACACCTGGCTTGATAACCGAACTTACTACCTATGAGTCTAGTATCACTATCTTGTTCATAGGTAGCAATGACTTAGAAGTACCAGGAGATAACCCTAACCTGGTGAATAGTGTTCACAAAAATATTCTAGGATTGGTAGAGAGTCTACATACAATCAAAAATTCAGAAGTTTTTGTTATGTTAATAGAAATACGTAAAACACCATCTAGAACCTCTGCCGAAAACTATCAAAAGAGGAAAAACTGTTTAAACAGGAAGTTAAAGCGAGATACAAGAATTAGGGTGATCCCTACCTTATTATCAGAAGGTGATGTAGCCAGAGATGGAATTAATTTCAATCATAAAAGCTACAAGGCGTTGGCTCAACGTATTTGCATTGAGTCAAACAAATATGTGAAAAGTAAAGGGTGGTAGAAGGTGTGTAGGATCGTGGTCTTTCCCCTTCAGATTTAGGGCTGGGTTAAGTATGGGACATGGCCTGCACATTCCACTATGCACGTATAATAAAATTTCTCCTTTTCATTGTTTAATTTGCGTGAAAATTATTGGGTGATGAGTCACCTTTGTGAAAATTTGCTAATTTAAAACTTTTGAACCCAGTTATTATGAATATATTGTATTTGTATTGTTTGAGTTTGGTCTTGTCACAATGGAGTCGTTGAAGCGTAGACGTGGTGGTTATAAATCCGTTATCACACGTTTTATTGGGAAGATGACCGAAGTGATCGATTCAACAGATATTGATGCTATAACTTCCCTTAGGGATTCTATTTTAGATAATTTGAACAAAGTTTCTGCTTTGGATGAACAAATTTTGGATTTAGTTAAAGAAGAAGAAATGTCTGATGAAATGATAAATCAAGCTGAATATGCAAGAGACGTCCGTACACATATCGGCAAACTCAATAGCTCTATTACTAACAATATGAAGGTACTAAATCCTCTAACGCAACCACCGCCACTACCTACAGCCAGTATTAGATTACCCAAACTGGATCTTCCATATTACTCTGGAGATATATTGGAATGGAATTCCTTCTGGGAACTATACGAGGTGTCAGTACACCAGCGGAAAGACTTAGAACCAATTCAGAAGTTTTCATATTTACGAAGTGCACTCACAGGAGAAGCTTTGAAATTAATCTCGGGATTTAAATTTGAGGCTGCCAATTATTCACAAGCTGTAGCTCTTCTCCTATCCACTTATGGAAAGAGAGATGAAATTAAGCATGTTCTGGTGAGAAGATTGCTAGAAATGCAGTCTCCTGCTGCCAATTCAGAATCATTGCAAACTTTCAAAGCTAATTTTGAATGCTCAATATGATCGCTGGAAAGTGAAAGGCTGGAATTAAATGAACTTTATGTTATCTTGCTCTATACCAAATTGCCTCAAAGCGTGAGTGAGACTGTGAAGCGTAGGTGTGGAGATGATTGGTTGGTATTAGACACCTTTAGGAAATACCTAGAAGAGGAGGTTCGCAATCTAAGAACTTTTGTTTCAACTGATGTAAATAAAACTGAAACTCTGTCGTCAATATCTACATTCACGGTAAATTAATTCCAAGCTGTTAGACAGAAAACCAAGGGAAATGTGAATAAGTCCAGTCATCAGCAATCCACAAGATGTGCTCTTTGTGATAAAGAACATTGGTGGACTCAGTGCAAAACTTACGCAACCAGAGATGAAAGGTTGAATCGTATGAGAGGTTTGCAGTTATGTTTTGTGTGTGCTTCTAAGAAACATTTTAGTGTGGATTGTGACAAATCAAGTTGCAATAATAGTTGTAATTTGAGACATCATCGCATCTTGTGTGATAGGGACCAAACAACAAAGCAAAGAATGAATAAACAAAGTGGTGTACAAGTGGGAACACTATCAGTAAATGAGCAGGAGAAACCAAATAAATCAGGTAAGCAATCCATATTACCAACAGCAACAATTCCTCTGAAAGGGAAGAAAGGTCGAATGGTACGACTTAGATGGCTGTTGGATACTTGTGGCGAGAGGACATTTATTAAAAGATCGGCTCTAGAGAGACTGCAATATAGGTCCAAAGGAGTTGAAAAGATTGCCTTGAGAGGTTATCTAGCTAGTAAACCTGTTCATGAATACGAGTTGATAAGCGTCGCCATACCGCATAAAGGCAAGTTGATAATAATGGACTGCATAGTGGTGGATGAGCTGCCAGAATATGCGAAGAAATTCGACGTTAAGAGAAGCTTAAAGTTGTTATGTAAAACTAAGATCAGCTTGGCTGATAAAGATTTTGATTTGCCTGTTGAGAATCAATCAACTATTGAATTGTTGGTAGGGGTTGATAATGTTTATAATATTTTGCATCCAGGGTTCAAAAGGGTTAGAAATTTAATATTGTTGCCGACCATATTTGGTTATGTAGTGTCAGGCACATGTAGTGCTCCCCCCACTAGGGAAACTCAGGTGACAATTTTGAAGCTAGCTGTACAAACTGAAGGAATTGAAGCTACTCATAATAAAAATCCCAAGACTGATCTGGACGCATTGTGGAGTTTGGATAGACTGGGAATAGACTGCAGTGAGTTGCGAGAACAAGACCAGAGGGTCTTAAAGGACTTTGAGAGCACTATAACCTATTCTGAAATTGATAAGCAGTATGTTGTGGCGTTGCCGTGGAGAACCAATAGATTCAGATTGAAGACAAATTTTGGTTTAGCCATGAGTAGACTTCGACAGCAGAGCATCAAGTTTCAGAAGGATGTGGATTACTTGGATCATTATCAGAAAATCTTGCAAGAGCAAGAAGATAGAGGATTCATTGAAAGGGTAATCTATAATAAATCTGATGTGGATTGTCATTACTTGGCACATCATGGAGTGCTTAAAGACAGTGCCACTACTCCAATAAGAATAGTGTTTGATTGCTCATCAAAACAAGGTAAAAATGGATTGAGCCTGAATGATTGTCTATGGACTGGACCACACGTAACGGCTGATCTACTCAGAGTCCTGCTGCAATTTAGAACTAACACCTTTGCTTGCATTAGTGATATTGAGAAGGCATTTTTAATGGTACAGTTACGTGAAGAAGATCGCAATTATACGCGTTTTTTATGGTTGGAAAATCCAACAGATCCCAATAGTAAATTAATAGTATACAGATTTAGAGTAGTATTATTTGGAGCTACATGCTCACCTTTTCTTCTAAATGCAACCATCAAGCATCGCTTGTCCACTGTGGTCTCGTGGTTACCCCGGTCCAAGACAGTGGATGTAGTGGAAAGACTGAAGAAAGGTTTGTATGTAGATAATTTGCAATTCACGGCTAATGGTGAATCTGAGTTGATGGAATTATATTTTAATGCCAACAAAATATTTGCTCAGGCTCACTTATATTTGAAGGAGTGAGTTAGCAATAGCGAGTCTATACAAACTATTGCTGCTGCTAATCAAACTGAAGCCAAACAAAACCAAATTCATAAAGTATTGGGATTGAATTGGGATATAATTAAAGACGTTTTAACTATCAATCCAACTCATATTGATAGATCGAGTCAAACAAAGAGAGAGATTCTCAGTACTGTTGCCCAAATATACGATCCATTGGGATTGCTTCTCCCTGTTACTATGAAAGCAAGGATATTTTTGCAGAAATTGGGGAAGGAACATCTGGATTGGGACGAACAACTCGCCAACCCGCTACAAGAGGAATGGAGTGAAATACGCAAGGACATGGAGAAGTGTTTTGAAATATCCTTTCCTAGGAGTGCTAGCCTAGGAACTGGTGATACCTTGCACATATTCTGCGATGCTAGCGAAACTTCATATGGTTGTGTGGCCTATAGAGCAAATGGTGAAAGCTCTAATATAATTTTAGCAAAGGGCCGAGTGGCGCCCATTAAGGAATTGACAATTCCGAAATTGGAACTAATGGCATTGTTGCTAGGAGCAAGAATGACAAAATTTATCATTGACTCCTTTGATGAGAAGGAATTTAAACAATTATATGTCTGGTCAGACAGTAAAGTCGCCCTTAGCTGGATTGTGTCCAGTAATGTTCTGCCTGTGTTTGTGAGAAACAGAGTAATTGAGATTAACTCTTTGATTCCGGGGTCAGTCCTGTCTTACGTACCGTCGTCAGAAAACCCCAGTGATTTGTTGACACGGGGAAAGAGTGCTAAGGTGTTAGCAAAGGACCAATTGATAGGTCATGGGTTGGGTGTACACATATACAAGGTGAACAAGACATTGTGGTCAATGTTGTAGGGGACATAGATGCAACACGCCTGCTTGATTGGGAAAGATTCAGCAGAGCTGACAAGGTCTTTAAGACCATAGCTTGCATAATGCAATTTGTAAAGAATTGCAGACTAGCAACCAATGCCAGGAAAACTGGTAGTTTGACTCTGGAAGAGTTACAAGAAGGAAAGGTCAAAACAATTGTTCTCGTGCAGAGAGAGTACTTTCCAGAAGAATATAAAGCCCTGAAAAGGGAGGAAACAAACCCAAAATTGTCATTAATTCGCCAGTTGAATTTATTTTTGGATAATAATGTAATGAGATGTAGAGGCTGGTTGGAACATGCAACACTACCTGGAGAAGTCAAATTTCCTACTTTACTGCCAAAAGGTTGTGTTCTGAGTAAGTTGTTAATAAGACGACATCATGTGATGCAAGCGCACATGGGGGTGAACGCTACTGTAGCTAGTGTAAGACAGGAGTTCTGGATACCACAGCTGCGACAACTGGTCAAGAGCGTGTTACATCATTGCGTGATCTGTAAGAAAGTTCAAGGAAAACCATATAAAACTAATATAATGCCCCCATTGCCGGAATTCCGGTTACAACGGAAAAAAACCTTTCAGCGTTACTGGGGTGGATTACACCGGGGCGTTATGGATAAAGGAAGGGAAGCAAAATCCGGAGAAGATGTATGTCATACTCTTCACATGCCCGATCACTAGGGGTACACATCTGGAAGTAGTCAGAAATCAGTCCGCTGACTCATTCCTCATGGCCTTCCGGAAGTTTAGCAGCCTTAAAGGCTTTCCTTCACTAATGTTGAGTGACAACGCCACTACCTTTGTAGCAGCATCTGAATATCTGAGAACAATGGCAGAGAGTCCCCTTTTTCAAAACCATCTGGAGAAAATAGAGTGTAAGTGGAAATTTATACCAGCAAGAGCACCTTGGTTTGGTGCAATCTGGGAGAGATTGATCGGACTATTGAAAACCTGTATGAGGAAGGTAATTAGTCGAGCTCTTCTCAGTTATGATGAATTATCCTGCATTTTGGTGGAATTGGAATCCATAATAAATGACAGGCCACTAAGCTACACCTCGGGGGACCTTGATCAGAAGGAGATTCTAACTCCCAATAATCTGATCTTGGGTAGGAAATTAAGATCCTTTCCCAAGGAAACTATTAATTGGGATGAGGTATCTGAAGACCCATTGTATAGTAAAACTGGAAATGTAGAAAGGAGATTCCTTTACATATCCAAATTGTGTGATCAGCTATGGAAAAGATGGGAACATGAATATTTGATTTCGTTAAGAGAGACTCATCGAATTAGAGTCCAACATAATTCTTGGCCTAAAATAGGAGATGTCGTCCTCGTACATGATGAAGGGCCAAGAAACAAATGGAGGTTGGGTCAGGTGATTCAGGTGCATGTGGGGTCTGACAATGTAGTTAGGGTAGCTACCCTCAAAACCTCCCATGGCCAGATCATGCGTCCCATTTTGAAGTTGTACCCGTTGGAGTTATGGCAAGAAGTTGAGACTCCTGATCCTGCCAAAATTCCTGAAGTGAGTACCCGACCATCCAGGAAGGCTGCTCAGGTGGCTGCAGAAACTAGAAAAGATTTTATTCAAAAGGGGCTGTTGTAAATACTTGTATATTATATCTTTTGTGGCGGGGAATATGTCGTTACTTAAAATAACGACATGGGAAATCAATTGTTATTAAATATCTATGTACATATTGTATATGGAAAATGTTCTTTTATATTACATTGCGTTAAGTGGAAATGTGCAGGTTTCTGTACAAATTAAGGTTTTGTTTATATTTAATTGTAATAAGTATTGTTACCAAGGAATATTGTCTTGTGAATAGTTGTATAAGTGGTTAACAATGCGATGTAAGTTGTTTGAATAGTTTCGTTCGGTTTGCGTTGAATAGTTGGTTTCGTTCGTTTGTTGTTTTCTTTTGTCGTGGGCGAGGGAAGCGGATGTCATGACTTTGGGAGAGAGAGCGAACGCATTATGTTTACGACAAAGGCAGCAGAGGTAAATCCACAGTTGCTGCCTGTCACTTCTCAACGCTTGTCGTGTAATCTTCAGTGGACTTAATCAGGATGAAGAGAATTTCATTTGATTATCGAAGCCGTTCCTTCCCAACATTTAATGAAGTGGATGAATTAATCAACCGAAGTTTGGATGAGTATCATATATTATTTAGTTACCTTGGATGGGATAATTCGCCAGGGATATGCATATCTGTGCGTGGGATTCCGTGACTGGGTAAAATCAAATATTTATTTGTGGTATCGTGGTTCACAAGTACCTATTTGTAATCCGAACTCGGTAAGAACTTCATATGAAACCAAGTAAGTAATAATTGGGGCAAAAGCTCAATAGAATATAATATGACCATTTATCTTTGTAACACAACGTAATGAATTCCTAATGTTGAGAAAGGGTCTTGAGTTCTCTTAAAGAATCTGGTAATTAGTAATTTCGTGAATGACTGAAGTCATTATATGTTGTTGCTTGTTTGACCCTAATAAGTAACGATATATATATATATATATATATATATATATATATATATATATATATATATATATATATATATATATATATATATACATCTGATCAGCACCCAAGCTAGGACCATGGAAGACGAGACAATGACTGTTGATTACTCAGCAAATACTCCTGCAGGCTGAACCCCCCCCCCCCTCAATTCCTTAGGTAACAAGGATGGTAAGGTTGCAAAAACTAATAGAAACTATCGAATTTGAGCTGGTCTCGATCTCCCGTCCAACAGATTTTCAGGCAGGGACCTAACCAATGGGATACCACAATCCAAATGTTTGAATATTTGTTTTGGTTGAATAGGTTGTGGAGATCCACGCCAGGCCTTCAACACTCTTTCACAAAATTTAAACTTCGTGATTAGGAAGTCGGCTTAATTTGAACCTACCAACAATGATGATATTTTTCTGAAAAGAATTACAATTTTAATTAATCATTCAGTTCCATTTGACTATGAATTTCCATTAATGGATCAATAGTAAATATGACGGATATCCCTAAGTGTTGTAGCCCGACATATACCTTCTGCAAGAGGTAAAGGAGAGACACCAAGTCTCTCTCTCTCTCTCTCTCTCTCTCTCTCTCTCTCTCTCTCTCTCTGTATATATATATATATATATATATATATATATATATATATATATATATATATATATATATATATATATATATATATATATATATATATATATATATATATATATATATATATATATATATATATAATTATTGATGACCGTCATAAAAAAGATTAATTAATGTTTAACGAATCATTACCAAAACAACATTTTACTTTGTAATAATTCACTATTGTTAAAAGGGTTTATAACAATTTAGGGTAATAACGGTATTAAAAGGGTTGATAACAATTTAGACGGCATACCTCAAAAAAAATTCTGATTTACGATTATATTTATTTTTCATAAAACAAATTACCAATGTAGTATCTCTATCATAACCAGACCCTATTTGCCCAGCGCGAATCTATTTGCAACCAAAAATTAACTAACTGGATGAGCTAATACCTTCCGTTAGCCACCAGGCATTACTGACAACAAAAAAGGTCAAAGGTTAGATCATGATTATTACCTGTTCGGTGCTAAACTTTTTTCATAAGGCCAAAATGTTAATTTATAGGTGCGATATAATTTCTTACAAATGCAGTCATTGGCTGAATTCATCAAAGGATACCCAGTTCCTTGTGACTATCTAAGACAAATGACTCCTGCCATTCCACACTAATTTAAGTAAGATCATTCGCCAGGCATCAAGAGTAAATACCGTGAAGACATATAGTCTATCGCCTTAAAACCAATCCGTCACCCTGCTGCCAGTGATAATATCGAGATTTAGGAGGGAATTTTCTCCACGCCTAAGTTCTTGTTACTCTACCAAGTTGCTCATCTGCTTATATAACCACTGGGAAACATGGATAGCTGAGGTATACCACCCAGCACGGTGTATATATATATATATATATATATATATATATATATATATATATATATATATATATATATATATATATATATATATATATATATATATATATATATATATATGTTTGTATGCGTTTATGTATGGTGCTAGGACAATTCGGTCCCGGACAATTCGGTCCCGGACAGTTCGGTCCCGGACAATCCGGCCCCGGACAATTCGGTACTAGAACAATTCGGTACCAGGACAATTCAGTACCAGGCTTGTCAATTTTTTTAAATGTCTAAATCAGAAAAATATGATATTTCTATATTACATATTTTGAATTATTTATATATGATATTACCTAAATACCTAACTACTTAGTTTGGTTATTCACTGGTTGTTTACAAATAGCATAAACAATCCACCTAACTACTTTGTTACTAAACGATTAGTTTGGTTATTCCATTAGTTTAAAAAAAAAATATAAACAAAACGTCTTTATTAGTTTCTTTATTCCAGACTTTTTAGTCTAGTTTCACCCCATCATTCACGCAGATGGAACTTTTAAGAGCTGTCCTGTTATATTTTTCCAATTATATGTCTTGCATATACAAATCAAGAACTTCAGTGCTCCAAGATTCTTTGCCCTCTTACCTGATAAGTCTCAAAATACGTATGAGCGCCTTTTCCAAAAAGTGAAAGAATTAGTGAATAAGGAAGGCCCAGAAGATATGGTAATAGACTTCGAAAAAGCAGCGGAAAACGCATTTTCAAATACGTTTCCAGGAAAAAATATTTCTTTTTGCTTATTTCATTTAGGACAAAATGTTTATAGACATGTTGTAGCTGAAGGTTTTAAGGTACGTTCCCACGAAGATGACATATTCAGTCTTAAATTGAGATGTTTTATTGCCTTAGCATTTTTACCTGTAAATCAGGTTGCGGATGCCTTTGATGAATTGGTTGATGATGATGATATCCCTCAACCTATTGTCTCTTATTTTGAAAATTCATATATAGGACCCGTGAGAGGGAGATGTACCAGAAGGAGGAGACTTGATCCAAAATTTTCAATAGAATCTTGGAATGTTCTTCACCGATGCTTGAACGGAGAATCGCGTACAATTAATAATTTGGAAGGTTTTCACAGCACATTTATAGCAAGTCTCTCCAGTATGCATCCAAATATTTGGAAATTGATTGAAGCCCTCAAAAGAGAAGAGAGTTTGGCAAAAACCAAATTACAAATGATGCGAAACCGGGATGAACCAGTAAAAAAAAAAGAAGTACAGGGACTGTCAAAAGCGTATCATTCACCTAGTACAGAAATATAATCAAGCTGAAAGAATGCAGTTCCCTAAAGCAATCGCTCCTAATATTAAAGTTTAAATTTTTTATATACTTTTAACGACAAGAAATGTATAGTTTTTACTATTTTATTTTTATATAAATACTTTTAACATAAGAAATGTATGGTTTTTACTGTTTTATTTTCTATATAATAAAAAAACTAAAGGTTTTTTTTTTATTTATCGCACACGCAAGTATAAATCAATTAGACTTTTTTTATATCTATACTAACAAAAGCAAAAAATTTCTGTTAAAAGTAATGCTTAGAACTGATAGGAATTTTAGAAACGAAAAAAAAATGGGAAAATACTGTTTTTTCCATATTATAAGAATCAATTGGTACCGAATTGTCCTGGTACCGAATTGTCCTAGTACCGAATTGTCCGGGACCGAATTGTCCGGGACCGAATTGTCCGGACACCTTATGTATGTGTATGTGCGTGTGTAGTATATCAAGATATAAGAAGAAAAAACCCTTTTATGTATATATATATATATATATATATATATATATATATATATTTATATATATATATATACATATATATATCTATATATATATATATATATATATATATATATATATATATATATATATATATATATGTATATATATATATATATATATATATATATATATATATATATATATATATATATATATATATATATATATATATATATATATATATATATATATATATACATATATATATATATATATATATATATATATATATATATATATATATATATATATATATATATATATATATATATATATATATATATATACATATATATATAATTTGTAAAGTTGTCAACTTTGATATATAAACCCAAATGATTAAGTAGTTGAGACTTCTATCCGGCAGAAGTAGAAGTGTGCAAAGGAAAGAGCCTCTTTCACCAACTTATTATAATGAACACGCCAAGATATCTCGGACTGAAAACATACCTCCCAAGATTTTATGTCTTCCACATTGTAAAA
The DNA here is from genome assembly GCF_036898095.1 of Palaemon carinicauda. Classification (NCBI taxonomy): domain Eukaryota; kingdom Metazoa; phylum Arthropoda; class Malacostraca; order Decapoda; family Palaemonidae; genus Palaemon; species Palaemon carinicauda. The sequence continues at coordinate 86,313,917 of NC_090736.1, forward strand.
TAAGAAAGTCAATGGATGTTTTTGGGGTACTTCAGTGTGAGAGCTGCTTTCAATTTCATTCGCGGAGAAGACAGCTCTGGGACGTTCCTGTAAATTCGCTACAATAAACCTAAATTCTAAACTCTCTTCTTTGTTCCTTTTACCGTGACTGCTATAAAGCATAAGTCTTCAACAGCGAGAGTCACCTTTTCGCATGTTTTTTCATTCTAAAAACAGAAGACAAAATCTAGAAAGATTTTTAGTTGATCTCAGTCTCATGGTAATTTTTCCAAAAGTTGATAAAACTTACAGGTAAAAAAAAGTTACCATACATATAAAATCAAATGTATGAACAATATTTAACAAAATAATGATTCACAACTATAAAACACGGGTTTTGATTAGAAGTCTTAAGGATTTAATGTGATTTGAAGTGGGTGATATTAACTAACTTTCTAAACGAACTTCCTATATAAAATGTCATACTACTATGATTAATACTGTCACCACTGACAGTATTGGTCATAGAAGTAACGATCAATAAAACGAAACAATTTCCTTCTCAAACTCCTAAATAATAACAAATCTTCACCGACAGAAATTCCTTTGTAATCGGAAAACGCTTTTTTTTTAGTTGAAAATAAAACGGATTTTGAGCGAAGCGAAAAATCTATTTTTGGGTGAGGTAGCCATGTCGTCCTGATGGAAGTTCCTAAAGGGTAGCTTCCTAGGGTATATTTGACTACAGTGATATTCCCGGAGAATTTTACCTTAAGGTATCCAGAATTCTAACTCCTGGAGCGAATATCCCTAATTAAATCTAACAGGGATATCGCATAATATCAGAGGATGTATTCTTGACACGTCACATAGCTATCTTCACCCCGAACAGTATTAACGCTTCGAGGGGTTACAGTGACAAGAATCTGAAACGAGAATGAAAAGAGAGCCGTTCCCAAGGAATCTCTCCTATTCCGTTTCCAGTGTGTATCTGACGAAGGTGGCAGCGCCATCTCCATTCCTTGTAGCGATATATGAGGTGCTACAGATACTGAATTATAGGGAGGGGTCAATAAGCCCTTTTACCATAAAAGGAAGGGCGGGTCCATCAGGACGACATGGCTACCTTACCCAAAAATAGATTTTTTGCTTTGCTCAAAATTCGTTTTTTGGGCTCAGGCCATGTCGTCCTGATGGAAGTTTACCAGAACATTACTGTATCTGTGGATTCTCAACCAGTACCGTACCCTCAAGAAAGTATTTTCCTGGTACGTCTAGACCTAGAGACCTATGATGTTACCGTCATACATCATTTCATCTAAGCATGAACTATGTTAGTGCTTCTTGCCCCCTACAGGGAAGAGTCGTACTAGACTCTGGAAAAAGTCTCGAGGAGTACATAATAACTATGGATGACATAATGACAAGCTTGTATAGTGGTCTCGCTCTATACATCATAAAGCAAAGTTTGTATAAGAGTGACCAATGTCAGTATGAATTCCTGACATATCCCCGGGGTATCTACTCTTCTTAAGCTATTGGATAACAGTTGTATCCGTATAGGAACAAATTTTGCATCTCTACCACCATCCCCTTAGGGTACAACGTTAACCCTTCCTAAGGAAGGGTTTAAGCAAGTGGAGTTTTGCTTGAAGAAAGGAACAATCTTAAAAGACGTTCCATGTTGAAATTATCCATATTTTAATTTTAATGCTCTACATTTCTAATAAAATCAGATCAACATTTATAAAATTCATAAAATTTGGACGATATCCGTTAAAGCATAAAGAAAACAGTCAACAGAAAATATTGTTTCGTCTAACAGGAAACAGATTTGCCACTTCGATCGAATCATTAATAATAATGATACAGTCTGTATTACTGTTTATTTACACTAGCGTAAGAAACGCTTGGCATAAGTGTCCGTATTATGCTATATTTCACCAAAGTCCATGGAAGAGTTCGTAAGGACACGTTAGTGGCCTATCACTCAGTGTGTAGTAACAGACTGTGACTACACACCCACCCTTTAATTAATCGTCCCAAATCAATTACACGGTTCCTCGCAGATTTAAACAGGAGGTTTAAGAATTTTACCTGCGGTTACCACAGACCTCTTGAGTTGCTCCACTTGCTTCGCATAGTGCATAAAAAATACCTTGGAAGACTACCAGCCGGTGTACGAACGAAGATGTTCAAAGTCCATATAATTAAAGAAATTTTATGCAAGAGGCAACTTTGCTCGGATCATGACTTGCGGGTGTACTATCTGGATCCGCTCTACGAATAACATAGGTGAGTTTCACCCTTAGTTGTTTCAGAAGTAAATTTGAACCCGAGGTTTCTCCTTTGAACAGCTGTCCTCCCTTAAAGTCTGAAGTTCTATGAAGATAGACCTTTAGGCACTCTACTGGACATAGAGATGCATCTTCCTTCAGAGGGCAGATTCTCTAGGGACCCCACCTGTTGGTGAGTAGCTTGTTCCTGGTAAGAAACGTTGGGTCTGGAAATAGATTCAGTTCTCCTTTTAAGAACTGAACGGGGCCTTCCTCTCTCAAGAGAGCCACTATTACATTAACTCTAGCCCCCGAAGCGAGTGCAAACAGAAACATAACTTTTTGAGTTAAATCCTTCAAAGCGCACTCCTCATTATTCAAAATTAATGCAAATGAGGAACCTTATCTAGTGCCCATGAAATGGGTCTTAGAGGCGCTGAAGGTCTAAGCTTAGCACCGACCTTCGGAATTTTATTAAAGATTGTCCTTAGAAAGGTCAACCTAAAAGGTATATAGTATCGGTCTTGTCAAGGCAGACTTGCACGTTGATAATGTGTTGGCTGCTAAACCTTACTCATGAAGGTGAATAAAGAAAATAAACAGAAGTCAATCAAGAATTCTTTCTGGTTTCTTCGCCTTGACAAACGACACCCACTCGCTGAGTCAGTGTTGGGTCCGGTAGCGGTACAAACTTCAGTCGTAGTTCCAATGCCAGAGGGAACAAAACTCTGATTGGCCACTTGTGGGCCACTATTGCCGCCTTCCTTTTGAAGGATCTCATATTGAGGACCTTCAAAGGAGGTTGTGCAGAGGGAACAGGTAAATCCTGGACCATCTGTTCCAGTTTAGGGACATAGTCTCCAGTGCTTCCGCTAGCAGATCCTCATACGGGGACACATTCTACTTGTTGTCTTTCGTCGCAAAGAGGTCTATATACAGTTTCGGGACTTGACTCAAGATGAGGGAGAACGATCCTGCATCCAGGGACCATTCTGACTCTATCGGTGTGAACCTGGATAGAGCGTCCGCTGTCACGTTGCGTACCGATTGAATGTGAACTGCTGACAGGGGCCATTTCTTTCTTTCCGCCAAACGGAGTATGGAAAACATCACTTGGTTAATTCGAGGTGATCCCGACCCTTGTCGATTCAAGCATCTCACTATCACCTCGCTGTCTAGAACCAATATTACATGGTTCGAGTGGCGAGGAGAATTTTCATTAGTGTTAGAAGTACTGCCATGGCTTCTGGAAAGTTGATGTGAAATGACTTGAAAATATTGGACCAAGCTTCCTGGACTCTCCTCTGGTGAGAGTGGCCTCCCCAGCCTTCCTTTGAAGCGTCTGTATGGATAGTAACTGACGGGTGAGGAGGTTGAAGAGGTATTGATATCTTCATCTGCTTAGCTTTGGACCACGGCTTGAGAAGCGTTCACAATCGAGTCGGTAGTGGTCTCATCAGATCTCTTTGCGCGTTTGATGCGTATTATCTCAAGACTCCTGTTGCATCCTTTAGCTGTGCTCTTATCACTGAATCTGTTATCGAAGCAAACTGTAGAGAGCCCAGCACTCTCTCCTGTTCGCGTCTTGATATCCGATTGGATTTCAATAGTCTCTTCACAGATCCTGCTATTTCTTTGCTCTTCTTCCCAGGAATGGAAAGTTGATGTGACTCCAAATTCCAATGGATTCCCAACCATTGAAATTTTTTGAGCTGGAGATAGTCGAGACTTTTTTTATGTTGATCTTGAATCCCAGATGTTCCAGGCACTGGATCACTATCTTGAGGCTTGCATGCATTCTGTCCTGGATGCTACCCACAGCAGCCAGTCGTCCAAGTAGGCCACTACTTGGATTCTCTTTAGGCGTAATTGATGGACGGCTGCGTACGCAAGCTCCATGAAAATGCTTAGTGCTATGTTTAGCCCGAATGGTATGGTTCTGAAGGCGTAAAGTCTTTTTTGTAACTTGAACCCTAGGTAGGAGGAGATATGACGATTAATTGGAACGTGCCAATAAGCGTCTGACAAGTCTATGGAGACGGTATATGCCCTTTTTTGGGCAGTAGGGTCCTTTTGTGTTGAAGTGTGAGCATCCTGAAATTGTAGTTCACTATTTACTTGTTGAGTGGCGACAAGTCCGGAATGACTCTAAGTTTCTGAGTCCTTCTTTGGAACACAAAACAGCCTGCCTTGGAACTTGATGGACTTTACTTTTCGAATTACTCTTCTCACTAAGAGTTTTCGGACATATTCTTCCAGAACAGGGGTAGATTGTTGGAAGAACTGAGGAAATGGAGGTGGAGGACTGTTCCAGCACCAACCTAGTCCATTCTTTATTAGGCTGTGGGTCCAGGGATCGAAGGTTCAACGATCCCTAAATAGATGTAGTCTCCCTCCTACTGGAAGCATCTCGCTTCTGCTGTTGTGGACATGAGGCCTTGCCTCCTTGACCGCGTCCTCCCCTGAATCCCCTTCCCCTTGAAGGGCGTCTAGAAGAACCTCTGGCTGTTCCTCTAGCTTTTGATTGAAAGGAAGAAGTCTGCCTTTCAAAGGCTGTGTTAAAAACTGGTGACTGTGTCGCCACTTGTTGAGATACCAACTGGTATGTGGTTGGAGGATGTGCTACTATCTGAGGCACCGCGGTCACAGGAAGTTGCTGTTGTTGCCGTCGGTAGGGCTTAGCCGGCCGAGAGGATAGCCTAGGCCTTTTTGTCTTCTTCTTGGGTTGGGGACCCTCATCCGGAGAAGACTTTCTCTTAAGGTTTAAGCACCACTTTTGGAGAAGGTGCCTATTCTCCGTGGTGGCTTTGTTTACTACCTCTTTAACTACTTCGTTGGGAAAGAGGTCTTTACCCCATATGCAAGAAGAAATCAGTCTCCTCTCTACAGGCTCTCCTAGCTTTAATAAAGCTATAGAGATCCTTCGTAACTGTGGCCAGATGGGTTTTGGCCACTACCATGAACGTGTCCTGTTTCTTCGGGTCACTTGCCATCGTTTTTTAAAAATCGTTTGCGACGACATCGATGCCGCAAGTCTTTCTTTCGTCTCTAGCTCTCTGCGCAAGAGACACTCCAACAGCTTTGGAAGTTCCTCACCAAACTGACGTTCGGCAATATCAGCTTCCAACTTCCCGACTGAGAAGGTAAGGTGAACGTCCTTCCAGTCTTTTTGGTCCAATGGTAAGGTCAGGGATAACTGCTTGCATTCCTCCAGGGAGGGGCATGGTTTCCTTCCCTCCGCTGCCTTCAAGGCTGCCTTATATCCCTTTTCCATGAAGGGAAAAGCTCTGGTTGGAGAGGCCACAAAGTAGGGAAGCTTCTCACTCAAAGCTGGCACCTTTGAGTTCGTGAAGCCCCTCTTTTTCATTGAGCTCGCAGTAATGCCCGTGCTTTACTATGGTCAAGGACTATGACCTCCTTCGGGTCCATTTCCTCCTTTGAGGCTGGCTCCTTACTAAGACGGACATAGCAGTCCGGGTAAGGGTCTTTGTTGGGCCAAAATTCCACATCTTCCAGGGGTATTGAGCCCAACTTCTTCGATATAACAATCTTCCCGGTTGTCATTGACATGTGTTCGGCATACCTCCAAGGGTTGGTATCCGAGCACAAAGGAAGATCCTTCACGTTAAGTCGCTTCTGGGGCTAACGTGATGCTGCGAGACTGTGTATCTCCAGTTTCATCGCAGCTTCCTTTTCATCATTCTTCTTTTGTATTTGTTGAATCATTTCAATAACAGAAGAAAGAGTCCTTCCCAGATCATCTGGGATAGCAGACGATGTAGAGGGAACAGGTTCTGGGGCCGGAACTGATGTAACCAACACCTCGTCGATTTCTTCCTCTTCTATTTCGGAAGCCTGGGTCAGCTCCTCCTCCTGACCTTCTCCCAGAAGGTCCTTCTCTGTATAATCCGACACCTCTGAAATCCTATCGTCCAATTGGATGTCTTGAAGGGCGGCCGAGACTTCATAATCTACCGGATTCTGGACGGTTGGTATCTCCTCATGAGGCTGAGGGATGACTGCATCAGTCGATGCCTTAGGGAAAAGGTAGGCCCTCATTTTCTCTTTTGGAAGGTAGGGGCCTGAAGTGTTTTTCTGAAAACTCCTCACCCAGGTTTGCAGCTTTTCTCTAACAGCATCCCTTGACTTCGCCGACTTAGGGGTGTCAAACGCCTTGGTAATCAGGTTAGAATATATGATACATACCTGAGGGTTCTAATACCGGAGATCCCCTCTGGAGGCTGTGCATGCTGCGTGCCTCCTGCATAACTCATGTCCACAGAAGTTCTTACTGCGGACATTGCAGAACATACTCCCGCACTTCGGATGGTCTTACTGTAAAGAGAAGAAAATCCATGAGTATCAAATGAAGGCTTTTCACTTACTGTTAAAACATGTAGCTTATATAGTAAAGCTAAAAAGGAAAGAAGGAAAGACACATACTTGTATTTCCTGCCCAGCCAATAGCTGTAACCTCCCAAGATATTAAAACTAAGGTTAATTCTTATTCTAGAATACCTTATATATTTTCCTAAGCGGAAAGTTAAGGTGTAGCTCACACCTTGAAATAAAGTTTTAATATACTGGATAGAATGAATACAGAAAGAACTCACTTTCTATATATTGTACGGTCTCAACAAAAGGTGTACAAGATAACATTAAGTATGTTGGAAAAAATTTAGTGTTACAACAAACTTTGTACTGTAGCTTTATTAATGCAGTGTGTACTACACCACAAATATAGTAACTACTCTACATCGCATGCTGTCGTGCCAGCCGGTACGCGCCAGCACGTACTGGCATGTGCCGACACGTGCCAGCCGGCATTTACCCCTGTATAGTTCAAAGATATGCTACCTTTAACTAATAGGCGGTAGTTCACTGGTTAGCAAATGTGTGCCGGCCGGCAATCACTGCTGGCCGGCAACTGAAAACACTAGCACCCGACTGCCGGCCGCTAAACGTAGTGGCCAGCAGATCTCAGGATGTGCTACTGCCGGCAGGCAAAGGTAATGATACCCATGACGGCTGGTAGTGACTACGAACCAGAAAACCTCCACCTACCCGGCTGCCAGACGTTTAAGCCGGCAGCCGGGCTAGGAGTACAATACACTAGCAAGAGAAACAGTATGGATGTAAGGTTATAAGGCGGCATTGCCATACAACCTTCATCCAGAAAGAGTGAACATATGCAAGGGGAGAATGTAGCATTCAGGCTTCTTATAAATCCATAGCCTGCCGGGCTGTACCAGCAGACATGGAAGGGAGACCAAGGGAGGTCTGGGGTTCACTCTGCAGAAGAAAAAAGGGTCACTGCCGGCCGGCAGAGAGCTGAGCCGGTCCCCCATCTTAACCTACACTAGGTACAGAAGTTGGACTGCGGCTAAGAGATGTGATGGCTAGGCCATCACTAAGAAAGAGAGGGGGAACGGGATAAGGGTCCTGTAAACTTCGTTTTAGTATGAGACACATCCAGCAGTTAGGAAAGCTCATCCTAACCTAGAGTTTGTCTATAGGGAGGAAGGTTGGCAATACTTGTTATACTCCTCCATACCAGAATCAAGATAGGTGCAGTTATTTCTCCAGGCAACGGAGAAATCTCATTCTCCAGCCCGAGAATAACAACACAGGACAGTCTGCTAGACCACTAGAAGAAGGAATCATCTCGTACAGAATCCTTCAGATGTGGGCTAGGGAAGCAAAAGCCTCCTGTGTCTGCACCTAACCCAGCAAAGGAAACTCATTCTCTATGCTAGGAAGACGCAGACAACAGACTAAAACTCTGATGTTCGGCCCCAACCTCAAAAACCAGATACTTTGGTTAGCGGGTCAGGACAGACCTATCCTAGTATAGTTATACCTGAATATTATTCAGATAGAACCACTAGGACTAAGCCTAAGGCTTACTTAGAGGGAGAAAGGGATTGAAATTATTCTCCGGAGGAGAAAAGAACAACCGGGGATGTGTGCGAGAGTATACTAAAGCCCCATAGGCTACTAGCCTAGGTGCGGTGAGAATCGATCACCTAAATAACCGAAACTCTCTCGTATACAATCTTCGAGAAGAAAATTCAACAATATCTTACATGTATAAAATATTTGCCTATAGCTTCAATATCATAACACTCAGAAAACTTATATCATGCATGAAAGTACTAGGGCCAGACGCCTAGGCTACTAAGCCTAGCGAAGGGCAAGATCGGTTAGCTAAACCACCGAACTGAAAACTAACGTCATTATATAAGAATTCTTAGAGGAGCTAAATAGCTAGATTTATTAAAGTGTAAAAACCGGGAACGTCGCTCTGGCTAACTAAATGTCCCATATATAGCGAGCGACAGCATCCAGGATGCTTCTGGTAGGCAACAGCTCTTATTTACGTTAAAATCACTTTTGATTTAATTCAAAACGACAAGAGCTTACATTTATACAAAGTAAAGATAATACTCAACTTTCCAGACGCAGAAGGGGCCGGAGAAAGCATCATAACGTTGAATAATATCCAAAAATACGAGAGAACACAAGGGAAAACACCGAGTAGTAGAGCTACACGAAAATGAATGGAGATGGCGCTGCCAACTTCGTCAGATACACACTGGAAACGGAATAGGAGAGATTCCTTGGGAACGGCTCTCTTTTCATTCTCATTTCAGATTCTTGTCACTGTAACCCCTCGAAGCGTTAATACTGTTCGGGGTGAAGATAGCTATGTGACGTGTCAAGAATACGTCCTCTGATATTATGCGATATCCCTGTTAGATTTAATTAGGGATATTCGCTCCAGGAGTTAGAATTCTGGATACCTTAAGGTAAAATTCTCTGGGAATATCACTGTAGTCAAATATACCCTAGGAAGCTACCCTTTAGGAACTTCCATCAGGACGACATGGCCTGAGCCCAAAAATATTTTCTTAAGGAAAAAGGATAACACCATGTGGAAGGAAATATTTGTACGACTGTATATTTCGTATCAATGGAGGAACTAATAATATTTTCAAATTCCGATGAAATTTTCGGGAATTCCTCTTGTCTCGCCAGTACTCGTAAACAGAAGAATATTAGAATAAATAGTTGACTGAAATGTTCTTCCTTCCATATGAAATATAACATTCTGAAAACCGAATAAGAAAGATCTCTAATATTATAAAGCCGATGAAAAACACAATTATCATTATCATTATTGTCATTAGCTCGGCTGCAACTCAAGTTAAAAAGCAGGATGCTATAAGCATATGTGCTCCAACCGGGAAAAATAGCCCAGTGATGAAAGGAAATTACACATAATGAACAATTGTAATAAAATATTTCTCGCATAATTGAAATTTGAAAAATACAGACAAAAACGACTCACACCAATATGCTCCAACAAGGAAATCCATTCTTTATCAATGATTTCACCCACTTTTCGCACTTCGTCAAATTACTTATTCATACCATTCAAAAGTTCAATTTGTTGAGGGTAGAATATAGATAACAGAAGAACAATATTTTATTTAAATGGTTACCTTAGCTTTTCATTCGGCAATATATATATATATATATATATATATATATATATATATATATATATATATATATATATATATATATATATAATATATATATATATATATATATATATATATAATATATATATATATATATATATATATATATATATATATATATATATACATATATATATATATATATATATATATATATATATATATATATATATATATATATATATATATATATATGTGTGTGTGTGTGTGTGTGTGTGTGTATGTGTGTTTGTGTGTGTGTGTCTGTGTGGGTTTGTATGTTTTTGAGAATAATGCCTACGTGCATGTATTCCTTTTCTTAAAGACATGACATTTGAGTAATTCACATGAAGTTATCACATTTACTATGTCTATAATAATGGTATAACAAAGAATCTAGAGGTGAAACCCCATAGATCAAGTTTAAAAGAATTTATGCAAATTTGGTTTTAGAAAGGTAATTCAATGCCCATGTGTAACAGGATGATAAATCCAGCAGTTACAGTTTGAAGCTAAATTCAAGAAATTGGATAGTAAGATGGAAGAGAGGAAGCAGAAGTGAGGCAAAGGCTGAAAAGTGAGTGCAAACTCGTCTCAATAATGTCTACAGTTCACCTTTTTGGGGTCTACTGAGAAGACTATCTCCCTTCTTGTGTTTAGGTTACAGGAGACGGAGGTAAACTCATTTCTTTTCATTAACTTTAATGAAAATAGTAATAACTTTTAGACTGATTGGTGTCTCTTCGACTTGTGTCAAAACTTCAAATGCAACTAAAGTTGCTCAAAATATTCCTGGCGGAATAAGCCCCACCCCAGATGCCGGCATAGCCAATAATATTGTCTTCCACGTTATCAGCTGTCAAAATATATCCCCTTGCAAATTTCGAACTATGCTAGCTTATAATCACTTTGTGTTCTGTGACCGCTGTCAACGCAGGAGACAACATGATTGTCTATGATGTTAATAGGGTGGGGCGTATTTCACCCAGGAATCTCTGCGGCGACTACAACTATTTCTAACAAATTATTCAAAATTCTCATAAATATGTTTCATAAACTAAATCATACATAACAAAAGTTTTCATTCAAATAGTAATTCATCTGGAGCAAATCTTTTTAGACAATACTGTAACGACAAGCATGTACATCAGAGTTCAAGTCATTAGTGTATATAAAGCATTGTTCTTAATCTTATTGTTACAAAAAATGGACCCTCTGGCGAGAGCGCCCAGTAAGAAAAAGAAATTAAGAATTCTATGTTCTATATAAGATAATATATGGTGTTCGAATCACTCATAGAATTATTAATGAAATCTCTTTGAGGGCAAACAGAAAGAAGCATATACCCATCAACAAGAGTGAGGGGTATTTTATAACAACAGAGGATGAAGAAAAGCATGGAGCACTTTAGTGAGGTCATGAATAGGAGACACGGAGTGAATAATTTGATTGATATATCTGGAGCTGATGAAGACCTTGATATGCCCATGAATAAATTCAGTGTGTTTGAAGGCGAAACTATCGTTAAGAAACTCGAGAGATGGTAAGCCCTTGGTACCACGGAATAAGTGCTGAGATGATACTGGTAGAAAATGGAGTGTCTTCTAGAATACTTACAAGATTATTTTGCAGAATTTGACATGAAGAGGCAAATCCTGTTAAACGGGAGCTAGAGCTATTAGTAAAAATGGCAAAAAAGGGAGATCTGACAGATTGCAATCATTACATCGGCATCACATTACATCAATTGTCATGAAAATATATACCATGCTTATTCTGAAGAGCCTAAAGAGAAAGATTGATGAAAAGCTGAGAGATGAACAAGCGAGATTTAGAAAAGGTACAAGTTGTAGAGACCAAATTTTCATTTTGACACGTTGTACAGAAATGTGTAGAATATAGAAATCCACTTTCGATGGTATTTGTGGACTATAAAAAAGCCTTTGATAGTGTGCACCGGGCATTTTTGTGGAGAGGCCCTCCTTATTATGGAATTCCAATTCAATATATAAATTTTATTAAGTCTGTTATAGAGCATAGCATATGCAAGCTTAATGTTAGTAGAGTACTTATTAATTGAATTTCCAGTGAACAGCGGAGTATTTCAAGGAAATATTTCGTCATTTATGTTGTTTAACTTCCACATGGATTTTGTAATGCGTAAAACAGTTGGATAGGGTAAAGAAAGATTAGACTAGATTGGTAATAGGAAACTAGTTGACCTAAAGTATGCTGATGATGCTGTCCTGATTAGCAGAATTATGATAAATAGAAGAAAGACAGATGATGAGAACGGAATTTGCAATGGAAGATGAAATATCAATGGAAGAAGAAAGGATTAATGAGATAAAATCATTCAACCAATAAGGAACTATATTCTCCATTACAGAGTCATTAGAATTGGAGTTAGGTCAGAGATTGAAAAAAGCAAATCAGGCAATGGCTAGCTTAAGTAAAATTTGGAAATCAAATTGTCAGAAATTACATATAAAAATTAAGCTACATTTCTGTTCAGTGAGATCTATGTTACTGTATGAACATGAGTCGTGGTATGACAATGAAACAATCTCCAACAGATCTAATAGATTTGAGAACAAGGGCCTCAGAAAAATAATGGGAGATAAATGGTAGGATAGGATTAGAAATTAAATTATTAGATAGATTACTCGAGGGTCAAATGTGAGAAGAACATGGTGAGGGGTAGATGGAGATGGTTTGGGCATGTTCTTAGCACTCCCCATGAGAGGTTAGAAAACCAAACGTTCAACTGAACTCCACAAGTTGAAAGGCCCATGCCTACATGGCTGGGAACTATGGGACGTGAATTGTGGAGATGGTGAGTGGAGAAGTATTGAATTAAAAACTCAAGATAAAAACGACCAGCAAAATCTAACTGAGGCCTCCTTTTCAATAGGCATTTGAGGAGATAATGATGATGATACATTATATATAAGTATATATATATATATATATATATATATATATATATATATATATATATATATATATATATATATATATATATATATATATATATATATATGTGTGTGTGTGTGTAAATATATGTATATATATATATATATATATATATATATATCTTTTTATCTCTATCTATCTATCTATATATATATATATATATATATATATATATATATATATATATATATATATATATATATATATATTATGGTCACGGATGGGAGCACCAGAAATATATTATATGTTACAGCTGCCAAGTTACATAACCTCCTGAGTTCCAAACTCGCCTGTTTGTTTTAACATAAATCTGTTACACTTGAATAATACCTGAGCTCTGAGAAAATTATATAACTCCCAGAGGGCAATATACAAAAACACTGCATATCCAAAGGACTCTCATGTACACTCAAGACAACCTGGGTACTTATTATTAAGAACTATTCAAAACAGCCTCTAACTTTGATTCTTAAACAGGGCTACGAGAGAGCTCTATATGAAATTCTGGTGATCAAAATAAAACAATCTTTACAAAAATAAATATATTCTATAAAAAGTTACAGAACTTTGAAAGAATTTACACCGAAAATAGATCACTTGAAATATTAAATCAGGACAAAAACTTAGACTAAGACAAGAAAATAATACTTAAGAAAATTATAAAATCACTCGTTTTACTGGAAATTAATGCATAAAGATATTTAATCTTCACAAATAATGACAATAGTTAGCCTTTAACACTCTAATGCTTAAACTCTTGAAGAAATTATTGAGAAATTACTGATAATCTTACAAGTTTTTAGCTCACACAAGGTTTTTGACCAAATAGCAATATGAATACACTTCACTTTTTTTACCTAAATTTTACAGAGCCAATTAAAAAATTTATATAATAACAACATGTACAATAACACAATAGATTTTAAATCACCTTCAAAGTTTCATTAACGTTTGAACACACTACACACAATATATAATTGGCTAAAAACTTATTCCCTTTGTATAGGCCACACACTTGAGGCACATGAGAGAGAGAGGATATTGACTCTTTCACAGGGACAGGATGGATCCCTTTTGCTGCTATGTACCCCGGGGAGAGTATATATATTGATTTATCTATTCTAGACCCTTCTAGGTCAGGGGTCTAGAAGCTTAAGGGTAGTGCCTAGCGGCATAAGGTTGCCAATTATAACGTATCCAGCAAACACTAATGCACAAGCGAAGCAACTGTCTCTCAGCTTACACCACCCACTTGCCTCATCAAAACTTAAAAAAAAAGAGATATAACTAACTCTGGGGTTTTCGAGAACCTTCCAACACATGCAGAAATATAGCACTTAGGTAGTCTATCACAAACATGACGCAATACCTCGTATAAACGTAAAAAAATTACAAAACCCCACCTTCATACCTTGTATGGTTCGTAGAGCACACTTAATCGAGATTGCATAAGGCTCTGTAACATAATACATGAAATAAAAAGTAATTCTTAAAAAATAACATAAGTTTACATACACTTACTTCAATAAAGAATAAAATTCCATGAACGATGAAAGGTTTATGTAGTTTACATACAAATACTTAAACCTGCAAGAGAGGAACTCACCTTATGAGCTGGCTATATACCTCCTAAATACACAAGTAAAATACATGAATAAAATATTTACTCTACACTAGACCAGCTTCGTAATAATATATATATATATATATATATATATATATATATATATATATATATATATATATATATATATATATATATATATGTAATAAATGAAATAGTTTGTTATTACATGTTTAAAACACATGACGTAATATGTCATTTTGGATGAAGATGCTAGCGTGAGATTTGCTGTAGTCATATAAAATCATAAACAGGATGCACTATGTAACCTCGGCAATGTAACATTTTTCTGAAACGTCAACACCAATGCATGGTGTGTGAAAGATTGTGTCGTCACCGGATGCAGGTGTCTTCCGAGAGAGAATGTAAAAGTTTCCATATTGTGTTTAAATGCTATGACAACTAAGTATACAATATCTGTGATATCGATAATTTAAGCAGTTTATATCTATACTTCACCTGAATTGGTCATCCGACCAAACCAGCTCCACTCCTATGATGGAGATGTTTAACTCTGTTGTTTTTAGAGAATAAATACTTTTTAAAGCTACTAAGATGAACTTCATTATCAAGACTTAACATCTTAAACAACACATACTCAATGTGTGCTTATAAAAGTAGCACACTAATAAATGGTGGCAGCGGTTAAACTCTACGAATCAGAGAAAGATCTTCAAGTAATTATAATAATAAACTCGAAGAATTAGAGGAAGATCTTCAAGACATCAAAATAAAGCTGTAAAAACCAGAGAGAGATCTTCAAGAACTCAACGTTAATGTATCTACAATTTTGACTAAGTAACATAGTCCATCGAAATCTATAACATTTATTTTTTGAATGTTATACATACAAACTGATGAACTGGATCTTCAATCAACATCCTAGGAAACCCAAGGACTGATGTTCAACGCTTACAAAACATATCCAGGAAGCACTACATTCAACGGAAACTCGAACGATACATCGCTAACAAAACATCAAGAGAGAGAGAGAGGATGTGACGACATCACACAGAACCATATATAAGCTAAGTACAATTTTTTAAATTCATTCCAGTTTGGGCAGTGAAGTGTAGTTATCACGAGTCGTTAGTCGATTATTACTGGGGTGAGTGGTTTGCTAATCTTTTATTTTCTTTCATTAAAGGAAACTGTGTTCAACTCCGAATTCTCATCTAGAATTTTTCTCTCTTTGTGCTAATTCCTTTTTCTTTCAGAAATTTACAGGAAATATCTTTGTGTTCGGTTTTCTTTCAGAAATTCTCGGGAAATGTCTTGGGATTAGTAACATTGTTTTGGGAATTTTATCATACATATGCGTTTACGCAGTGGACGTCTGTATTCATATAGATATTTTGATAGAATTGCAAGGGGTCGAAGAGATAGGAAAAGAAATACAGCAGTCATGACTCCCCCTGTGAGCCCCACCCCTGGACCTAGTGGCGTAGGCCAGACTAATCCTCCCCCAATTGTGACGCTTGTAAATACCAGGTCAGCAATCCTTCCTTTTCAGGGTCGAGTCAATGGGTTCTTGCCTCAAAATGTGGAGTCATGGATTTCACCGTCGATGCCCATTTCAATGCCAAACAAATCGTAGACCCTTTTGTACAATTACAAGAAGCTAAAAGTTTTATAGATTTTTCTAAGGGGGATGCGAGTGCGTATTTAAGAGGTGTTTCATTTCAAGAAACAGTTACCTGGGATGATTTCAAAGTTAGGTTACGCGCGGTCTATGGTGTGAAGAAGCCTTGGATGTAGTATTAACGTTAAGAAATACATTTAATCAAGCCACTATGAATCGGCTTAATGTTATTGAGAGAGCAGCTCTCATAGCTGATAGGCTTAATGAATATCAGGACATTTTAGGTAATTCCACTTGGGTTACTAGAGATAACATCTCCGTGAAAGATTTTTTACGATTAATGTATTTAACTTTCATGACACTTATGTTACCTGAAGCTTTAGTGCGGTGTTTTGATAAAAAGTTAACGCCTGCAAGTACGGAATTGGATGTATATAAACAGATAAAGAAACACATGTCTAAGTGTCCAGATCTCGATCCCGTGTTAACTCAAGTTTTTGCAAAGAATGAAACAAAGCCACAAACAGTGAACGTAGTTAATAGTCAAGTAGCGGGAATGACGTGTTATAATTGCAAACGTCAAGGTCACTTAAGCGCGGACTGCAGAACAAAATTCTGCTCAATTCATAATAGTTCGACACATTCATACAATCAGTGTTACTCGCGTAAGACACAACAGAATCCCAGAAATACACAGTCAATTCCACAATCAGTTCCATATGGAAATAAAAAGAAAAATCCTCATTTTAACAATAAGAAGAAACAACCAAATGTCAATGCAGTTTAGAGTCCAAAGCAAACAAACACTTCTTCGAATATCGCTGAGCCTAGGTCGTCAAACCAGACCTCGCAAGGTCAGACTAATTTTCAGAATGTGCAGAGCAAAGACAATACCACATAGTTAACTCCAGTGGGGAAGAGAGTGATGTTGGGTCAAGGTCATTCATGTCAACATCAATAGTATTGAATAATCCATTTAATGTTTTATCAGATAATTGTGAGACAATAGATTTTCCTATGAAACACACGGCCGAATTAAGTAAAACAGTGCATGCTCCCGTAGATTTGCAACGAATTCATACGATAATAAGCCAAAATGAGTTACGACCAACCTTATATGCTGTAAATTTAGAACACAAATCCTTTACGTTATTTTTTGACTCTGGTAGTCCACGTAATATCATGGATTTGAAGACACATCATTTGTTGTTTTCGAATTTCCGATTGAAAAATCCGGAGTTAGACTCTCGGGTATAGGAAATAATGAATTAAATGTCATATGCATAACTCATGTTCAATTCAAAGTCGGTAAACGCACGTTTGCCGATACATTTGTTGTTGTTCAAAACATTGATATGTATCCAGCTGTAATTATATGATACCCATCTATGGGAAATCAAAACATTATCTTAGCCCCTGCCAAGCACGGCGTGTATATCAAAGGGAAATTCTATAAGTCTTCTAATACCTTAAAATCAGTTTTGGATAAAAAGGAGACGACAAATGTAACCGTAACGTACGTTGAAGAACCAATAACTTGTCTCACTAATAAAGAAATAATATACGCGACCCAGCAGAATTCTCGTTCACCCGTAATATCATCTTGCACGCAATCTATCGAGCCAAACGTACCTTCGAATTTAATAGTGCAAATAAAGAAAACATTACCGGGATCTGAAATATTAATCCTTTCCGACACTTTGAAAACTAACGGATTGTCTGTCACACAAGCTATTTATACAGTAGGCTCACATCAACAATGTAATATTGAAGTCTGTAATCATTTAAATAATACTTTAGTAATTCACAAAAATCAACATATCTTGGATGTAGAAGTTTATAAACATCGTATTCTTACCGTTGCTGAAATCAATCACTCTCAATCAGTTGCGGATGAATCCCTTTTGCGATCTACTAAAAATAAAATCAATAAAGACATTCAAGACGAAGAAATTCAGCAGAAAATTTTTGGACTTTTAACTAAATATCAGGATGTTTTTTCCACTACGGATGGATCCTTAGGAAAAACAGATGTGATCGAGCATCAAATAAGGTTAAAGGACAAGCAGAAAATTATCTATGTACCCTCGTATAGACTCCCTATGAAATTCCAGAATGAAATAAATGATGAAGTAGGTAAAATGCTAGAAGAAGGAGTCATTAGGAAATCAAACAGCCCTTATAATTTTCCTTTAATAGTTGTACCGAAAAAAGATCGAACATGGCGTATCTGCGTCGACTTCCGTCGTCTAAACGAGGAGACGATCCCTGATCGATTCCCAGTGCCATGTACTGACGATATTTTGTCTTTGTTAGATCAGAATAAATATTTTACCAGTTTGGACTTACTTAAAGGCTTTCACCAGATATCATTAGAAGAAGATAGTATCCCATACACAGCCTTCAGCACAGCCAGGGGACAATATGAATTTTTACGGATGCCTTTTGGTTTACGTTATGCTCCTACAACATTTACAAGAATGATTAACATAGTGTTTGGAGACTTGTTAAGGGATATATTGCATGCCTATATGGATGATCTTGTAATCTTTTCCAACACCTTAGAAGAACATCTACGTAAGTTAGAACTAGTACTACAGAGATTAAAACAACATAACTTAAGGGTAAAGATTAGTAAGTGTGAATTTTTCAAAACAGAATTGATATATTTGGGTTTCATGGTGTCAAGCCAAGGTCTTAAAGTAGTCCATGATAAGGTGTCGGCTATACGTAATTTTCCCATACCTACTAATGTCAAGGGAATACAGCAATTTCTGGGTTGTAGTGGATATTACAGGCGTTTTATACGCAACTATTCAATAATTGCCGCTCCTTTAACTGATCTTACGAAGAAGGGCGTAGATTTCATATGGTCTGAGCACCATCAACAGGCGTTTAATACCTTGAAAGATGAACTGTGTAGTTCTCCTATCTTAAAATTTCCTGACTTCAGTAAGGAATTCTTCATTGCAACAGATGCCTCAGACTTAGGAGTAGGAGGGGTATTGCTTCAGCAATATGATAAACAATTTTTCCCGATAGCTTTCTATTCTCGAAAATTGAGAACTTCCGAAAGTAAGTATGAAGTAATAGACAAGGAAGGGCTAGCTATTGTTAATTCACTAGTGCATTTGAAGTCCATAATTTACGGTTATCCCGTTAAGGTTCTTACTGACCATAAACCACTAACCGAGTTCTTTAAAGGCTTCAACCACACCCCTAAACGAACTCGGTGGCATTTCATCATTCAAGATTTTGGCGCAAGAATCGGATATTTACCTGGGAAAGCAAATATCATTACGGATGCATTATCACGCAACCCCGTGTCATTTTGTACGGAGCCTTTAGCTGGATTAATAGATATATCAACATCCATGCCTATTGTTAAAACGATATCTGAACAAGAAGAATTAGGCTGGAGCGCTGAATTGTTACAGACTGAGCAAAGAAAAGATCAGAAAATAGAAACAATAATAAATGCTTTGAAAGGCAATCATAAGGAAAAGGGATATATAAAGTATAAGCAGCAGAATTATATAATCAAAGATAATATTCTGTGTACGACTGTGACAAGGAAAACCCGCAATACACCACATGTAACTAACGACCAGGTAGTAGTACCAATCTCACTTATTTCCACTGTCCTGAATTGGTTGCATTCAAATCCATTACATGGACACCCGGGGTTCTCATTAATGTCACAGAAAGCCAAATCATTGTTTTATTGGCATACGATGCTTACAGATATAAAAAGACACATAGCTAATTGTCGCACATGTCAGGAAAACAAAGGGCATACGAAAACACCTGTCAGCCTAGGGGCTTATCCAGTGCCCAATCAACCCTTTGAAAGAATACATTTAGATTTGTTAACAGGATTTTACGAGTCAGACAGAGGAAATAAACACCTCCTAGTAATTATAGATGCTTTAACTCGATATACAGAACTAATAGCGCTTAAAACTAAAACTGCGATTGAATGCGCTAGGAAGTTTTACGAGTGTTACAATTGTAAACATGGAATTCCACATATGATAATCTCAGACTCGGGTGGTGAATTTAATAATCACTTTCTTACGTCATTGTGTGAATCCATTAGCATAAAGAAAATAAATACCATGATATATCACCCAGAGTCGAATGGGCTAGTGGAAAGAGCAAATAGGAAGATTTTAAATATATTAAGAGTAACACTAGGGGGATCAGACCCCAACTGGGATATTGCAATACCGGCGGCACTGAGTACTCTGAATCATTCATATCATATATCAATTAAAATGTCACCGCATGAAGCATTGTATGGTACCCCAGTTTGAACGCCATTTCCATGTATTAACGCCTACAACTAATCTATCAAATCCTTTAAAAGAATGTATAAATGCAAGTATAAGTCGATATGATATCCTTCGAAAGAATTTAGAAGAATCACAAATCATAATGAAAAGGAATCATGATGAAATAGCGAAGCCAACTAAAACATATACCGTGGGTGATAACGTTTATATACAAATCAATGTGCGTAAAGGACTCAATTATAAACTAACACCTAAGTTTGACGGCCTATTTAACATTTTGGAAACATTAACGGCCTTTAGGTTTAGAGTTCAAAACGTATCCCAACCCACGGATGAGAGAATAATACCATTGGCTCACATAAGAAATTAAAAAAAAAAAAAAAAAAAAAAGAGAGGGAAAGAAGTGAGGGAAAAATTTTTTATTTTATGTGATTAAAAGTTTTCTTCTTAATAAAGGAGTAATTACATATATTTTTCTCGTTACAGGTTTCTAAGATGAATTTTTTGTTGTTGGGAGTGATATTGTTCGCTCAGACATTTTTCTCGGGTGGGATGAGCTCTAAAACTAAAAGTATAGATTTTAAATATGGCACTATAGTTGAAAGACAAGAAGACGTTTTCATTACATCGAGCAACGTAGTTGTAGAAGTGAATATGCAAGCGATTTTTCTTCAAGAGAATGATGTCACTAGCTTAAGAACCACCATTTCCAGGTTTTCTGTCTCATTGGATGAGTTGCATAGAAGACATTTTCATTTGACTACAGAGAGTTTGCTTGGATCGACATTAAAAGTTGCAGAGATGCTATCTGATGACTTGAAAAATAAGACTTACGAGACAGGATCTTTGGCTTATGACCTTTTGATGTGGACTGTAGGACTCGAACATAAAGAAAGACGAAATCCGTTTATTTATGCTGCATTAAACATCTTTGGGTCTATTGCAAGTTTAGGTTTAGGAATTTCCAATCGTCTTAAGATTAGTAATCAAAATAAGAAAATTGAGTTCTTGACTCATGAAGATGAATTGATTATGTCAGAACTAAGGAATCAGTTAGCTTCGATCAATCAAATTATGGATTTAGTAAATGAACATTCAAATAATATCATTCAGATTATGGAAGTACAGGATTTGTTGGCAACGTTAACGTATTATGATTCAAAGATAGATCACATACATAACAGAATTGCAGATTTCATTGAGAAATCCAAGGATTATGTAGAAGCTATCACGTTAGCAACTAAAGGTGTACTGTCGCCCCATTTGTTGCCTATAAATTACTTAAAGTTAATTCTGGAGAACGGAAGGGATAAACTTGGCTATGTTCCTTTGTTAGGCGAACGTAGGTTAGAATTTTATTACAGCCTAATTACAGTGAGCGTTGATAATAACAAGATTAGGATTACGATTCCCTTTGATTCTTCTGATGCCTGGCAATCTTACAGGATATCACCATTTCCGACTTTCATGACGAATCACTCAAATCCAGTAATATCCAGTTTGACAGGACACGTATTGATTTCCCCAGACAAGGAAACATATACGGTCATGAAAGACTAAAATCAATTAACTCACTGTTCAGACGCAATGGATAGAAGAATAGGTACAGCTGACTCATTTGAATTCCATAAAAACTTCATGGATTCATGCGAGTTAGGTATAGTGCTAGAAGGTGCTCTCTCCCATACAAGTGAAAATTGTCTGGATAAGCTTTATCCCTTTGACAATAATGAGTTCAATTGCAGACTGAACAATGGGTCGTGGATACGATACGACAAGGACGGCTTCAATGTATCATGCCCTGAGGGATCCACGTCATTCGCCCACATCTTTGTTGCAGCAGATGGTTGTATCGGGACTTCCCCTAATTCCATGGTGACCGGACTAAGGACACTCATCAGAGAACGAGCCTACTTCGCGAACTTCACGTGGACATCTACAATGCCAGCACTACCTCTCCCGTACAATCAACAGGTTGCCAAGCGGTTGATGAAATTGACCGAGATGGACCACCTGTCACCGACTTATAAGGAAATTTTTCACCCCATACTACTAGCAGGATTAGGCATCACGGTGATAATATTTATCGCCGTGAACATCCTTGTTTGGCGTAGGTTTCGGTAGAGCAGGAAGCTAAAACAGAACGTTTCGCCATGTCCAGACAAAACTCCTTATTCAATTCAGTTTAAAGCCGTTTGAAGTGGCCACCTCATTCGCTAAAGGAGTAAAATGTTTAGGAAATTGAGTTTGTACGAAAAGCTGTTAGTACGCTAGTAATATGTAATTGAGGAAATTTTTGAACTTTGCATTGTTAAAAATACATTTAAAAGAACATTTAAAAAATATAAATCCTTTTATCTCTCGGCATCTAATAAAATATATAAGCCGGAATGTTAAAAGAAAAGAGAAAAAAAATAATAAAAATAACAGAATCTATGGGCATCTAATAAAATATATCAGCCCTATATATATATATATATATATATATATATATATATATATATATATATATATATATATATATATATATATATATATATATATATATATATATATATATATATATATATATATATATATATATATATATATATGTACGAAACCGTGGTACGTGTACGTACCAGGAATTCGTGTTTGTGCACTAAAATTGAATCTTTACCAAGGTAACAAATATTTTTATTAGTTACCGTATTGTGTTAATCTATGTTTCTGACAAAGGTAACAATTATTCTTTAACAAGTTACCGAATCATATGTATATCAGTATTTTTTTGGTACCATATAATCATTTGCTAGCAATGTACCATATATATGATCTGTATTTATCATGCATTTTTTTTTCTTTGCTTTGGTAATATCTTTTCATATGCATTATTGTTATCATTTTTTGATGTGCCTATTTGGACATTCGTCCTCATTTGCTTATGGCTAAAGTTAAACAAAGAATAATACATATGTCCAGTCACACCTAGTAAACATGTTTTGGCTTGTTAATTTTTTTTTTTTTAAAATTGAGATAGCTGGCCGAGCTAATGTAATAAATGAAATAGTTTGTTTTTACATTTTTAATACACATGACGTAATATGTCATTTTGGATGAAGATGCTAGCATGAGATTTGCTGTAGCCATATAAAATCATAAACAGGATGCACTATGCAGCCTCGGCAATGTAACATTTTTCTGAAACGTCAACACATATGCATGGTGTGTGAAAGATTGTGTCGTCACCGGATGCAGGTGTCTTCCGAGAGAGGATGTAAAAGTTTCCATATTGTGTTTAAATGCTATGACAACTAAGCATACGATATCTGTGATATTGATAATTTAAGCAGTTCATATCTATACTTCACCTGAATTGGTCATCCGACCAAACCAGCTCCACTCCTATGATGGAGATGTTTAACTCTGTTGTTTTTAGAGAATAAATACTTTTTAAAGCTACTAAGATGAACTTCATTATCAAGACTTAACATCTTAAACAACACATACTCAATGTGTGCTTATAAAAGTAGCACACTAATATATACACACACACACACACACACATATATATATACATATATATATATATATATATATATATATATATATATATATATATAAATATGTATATATATATATATATATATATATATATATATATATATATATATATATATATATATATATATATATATATATATATATATATATATATATCTATATATATATATATATATATATATATATATATACATATTTATATATATATATATATATATATATATATATATATATATATATATATATATATGTATATATATATATATATATATATATATATATATATATAAATATATATACTGTATATGTATATATATATATATATATATATATATATATATATATATATATATATATATACATGTATATATATGTATATATACATATGCATATATTTATATATATATATATATATATATATATATATATATATATATATATATATATATATATATATATATTTATATATATATATATATGCATATATATATATATATATATATATATATATATCAGGAAGAACAGATGGAGCTGGAGGAGATGGAGTAGGAACGATGATGACACCAAGAGGAGAGAAGGCATTAACGGAATAAAGAGCTTTAAATAATACATTGTATCTTGCAAAATTTAAATGAAAGCAGTGCAATTGTAGTTTGCTATTATAGTTTGCTATGCACCAACAAATGATTCACCTAAACAAAGAAAATATGAATACTATGAAGAACTGCAGATTGTAATATATGTGATCCCAGAGAGATATATAATAATTGTGATTGGCGACTTCAATGCTAAAGTTGGAAGAAATAATCAAGGTATAGAGAATGTGATGGGTGTTAAAGGAATTGGCAAAGTTGCAAATGAAAATGGGGGACATTTTATAAGTTTTTGTTCAACAAGAAATCTTAGACAATGACATCCATAAATATATGTGGACTTCACCATGTGGCAATTACAAAAATCAAAGAGATCTCATAGTTATTAATAGAGAAGAACACTGAGAAAAGTAAGAAACTACATTACAACCCTAACTGGAAAAGCAGGATGATATAAGCCCAGGGGCTCCAACAGGGAAAATAGCGGAGTGACGAAAGGAAACGAAGAGAAATAAAATTCTAAAGAATAGAAACAATATTAAAATAAATATTTCCTATATTAACTATATAAACTTTAACAAAACAAGAGAAGAAAATAAGATAGAATAGTGTGCCTGAGTGTACCTTCAAGCAAGAGAACTCTAACCCAAGACAGTGGATAACCATGGAACAGAGGATGTGACAATACCCACGTCTAGAAAACAATAGTTTGATTTTTGAGTGTCCTTCTCGTAGAAGAGCTGCTTATCATAGCTAAAGAGTCTCTTCTACCCTTACCAAGAGGAAAGTGGCCACTGAACAATTGTTTGGTAATCTCAGTGTTGTAAGGTGTATGAGGGCAGAGGAGAATATGTAAGGAATAGGCAAGATTATTCGGTGTGTGTGTGTGTAGGCAAGGGGAAAATGAATCGTAACCAGACAGAATGATCCCATATATTACTCTCTGGCCAGTCAAACGACCCCATAACTCTCTAGCGTTAGTATATCAATGGGAGTAAATATTGGTAGTGACCACCACCTCCTCATTGCCACACTGAAATTAGAACTGAAAGCACCTAACATGAATGTAGACAGAATACTTAGGTTTGATATAACTAGGCCTCTAAAAGATGAACACAGAGAAACGTTTGCAATTGAATGTAGGAATCGATTTGCAATCTTAGACACTTTAAGAGACAAAGAGCAGACAACTAATGAAGAATAGCGTGATATTAAGAACATATATTAGTCAGTTGGTAGTGAAGTTTTGGAACACGCAGTTAAAAGGAAAAAACCATGGATATCCAATGAAACTTGCGATACTATAGAAAGAAAACGAAGACACAAATAGATTGTTGAAAGTTTTCGATGATGAAATGAAAATTACGAGGTGAAGTATATATATATATATATATATATATATATATATATATATATATATATATATGTGTGTGTGTGTGTGTGTGTGTGTGTGTGTGTGTGTGTGTGTGTGTGAGAGAGAGAGAGAGAGAGAGAGAGAGAGAGAGAGAGAGAGAGAGAGAGGGGGGGGAAAGGTAAATGAGTGCTTTTATGAAAAAATCTTGACGAAGTGCCAAAAGGGTCAACGTGTCGGAAATTGGTGAAAGTTTTACATCAAGAAAATTAAAGAAATCCCGAAAAGAATTTTATTTTAGTGGAAAAAATTAATCATAGGGTTTATGGAGCAAATTTAACTTCACGATCTGAACTCTAAAGCTTTTGAACTGAGTTAAATTCATGATTTGCTGTACAAGTAACAGTTAAGAGGTTGAAAACCCCGGATATAGTGATTTTGTGGCCAAACATTTTTAATATTCAGAAAGTAGCTCTTTGTGTTTTCAATTGGTTTGGAATATTTCTTATTAATGGTGTTTGATCAATAAGACATCCGAGAAAGCTGTGTTGATGGCTTATTGAGTATATTAGAGCTGAAGATTTAATAATGGAATCGACAGTTTTAAAAAGGATTACTCTTCTTGTATTGGTACGTGTCATAGGATATCAACATGACTTTTTATTCCATGTCATTATGAGAATTATATCGAAATGGAATAATGACTGATCTTGTTCTGCTTGAAATGTGGCTGACTTTGAGACATGTCATGAGTGCATGAAATTAGTTTTATCTTGTTGTAGCTTCATGCTTGTTTGAGAACGCGATTGAAATGTGATGAGTCGAAGTTGGAATATCATAGGTTACAGTTGGCAATCTGTAGGGCTACGAGCTTATTATTATTATTATTATTATTATTATTATTATTATTATTATTATTATTATTATTATTATTATTATTACTATGAAAAGGTACATGACAAGGAAGTACTGATAAAAAGTTGAGAAATGTGGAAATATTATTATTATTTCCAAATCCTCGATTCGGTTTAATGGTCATGCATAATCGGCAAGACAATTTATGATAAACTTCCAATCCCTCTCTAATCAGTCTTGCACCACGGAGGTCCAGACAATAGCAGATGA
The DNA here is from genome assembly GCF_036898095.1 of Palaemon carinicauda. NCBI lineage: Eukaryota > Metazoa > Arthropoda > Malacostraca > Decapoda > Palaemonidae > Palaemon > Palaemon carinicauda. The sequence continues at coordinate 86,340,787 of NC_090736.1, forward strand.
GACTAAAGGACCCTCTGAACTCCCTAGATGTGGTTCATAAGGACTCCAAGGTTATGGACAGTAATGGAAACTATCGGGTTGCGAGCAGTGCTTGAACTACCGACCCATGGAATGCACGTCAGGAAAGTTTTCACCACACTACCATTATCTTGGATAAGAAATTGGGTTTTAGGGAACAAAAGCAACTCATAATAAATGACATCTTGGGGGGAAAAAAATATCTTTCATTGAGAATTTTTTTTTTCCTATTCTATAATTTAGTAACGAATTACCCACTCTTATCTATTTTCATCTTTCAACCTGAAATATTGAATGCAACAAAAACACAGTTTCGAGGAAGCAGCTGAATAATCCAGTCACACAACGACAGTGGCTGGAATGAAATTCTCCTTTCTCGTCTGATTGAAAGAATTGGTGGTCTCCCGGCAGCGTTGGGGAAGAACGTCGGGCCTTCTTCACAGGGGCCATATGAACAAACGAACGAACGAACGAACGCTCTGATGCCAACAAAGGATTCATGAATTCTGAAGGGAAATCAACACTGGTTCGCACACTCTCTCTCTCTCTCTCTCTCTCTCTCTCTCTCTCTCTCTCTCTCTCTCTCTCTCTCCAGTGTTCAATAAATTTACTTAATTATCATCAATGGCCAACGGATTTCGGTGACTACATTTTAATAAAGAAATAGATATGCCTCATGAAAGATTTACCCCGTTAATGTAACCATTTAAGTTTTCATAATTTCATTAGAATAGTGGAGAGATCAGTGGGAATTTCAGGTTTGCAAACTGAAATTCAGTATGATTCTGTCACCTATAATTGCTAGACGACGTTTATGCTTCTAATACTTCAGGTAGTAGGTTGGCCAGGGCACCAGTCACCCGTTGAGATACTACCGCTAGAGAGTTATAGGGTCCTTTGACTGGCTAAACAGTACTATATTGGATCCTTCTCCCTGGTTACGATTCACTTTGATTTTGAATACGCATACACCGAATAGTCTGGCATATTCTTTACAGATTCTCATGTCCTCATACACCTGACAACACTGAGATTACCAAACAATTCTTCTTCACTCAAGGTGTTAACTATTGCACTGTAATTGTTCAATGGCTACTTTCCTCTTGGTGAGGATAGAAGAGAGTCTTTAGGTAAGGTAAGCAGCTCTTCTAGGAGGACACTCCTAAATCAAACCATTGTTCTCTAGTCATGGGTAGTGCTATAGCCTCTGAACCATGGTCTTCCACTGTCTTGGATTAGAGTTGTCTTGCTTGAGGATACAGTCAGGCACTCTAGTCTATCTAATTTCTCTTATTCTGGTTTTTTATAGTTTTTATAGTTTGTATTGAAGTGTTTATTTAGATGTTGCTGCTGTTCTTAAAATATTTAATTTTTCCTTGTTTCCTTTCCTTTTTGTATCTGTGTGCCAGTGAGTGATTACACTTTTGCGACCCTATAAATATCATGATTTAACGCGGATAACAAAAGGCTATCGAGTGCAATATAGCTACAAGTTTTCGTGAATAGTCAGTGATTAGTTTGAGGTCGGAGAAGTGGGATAAAACGTCGGCATAGAATAGTTATCTTGTGAATTACTAAAAATCTAATCAATATGGCTATGTACAACACGGGCAAGGCTTGGAGAGACATCGCTGGACTCAGCAAAAATAAATTCCATGAGTTGGCGAAACAGGAGCTCGACCGTCTGATAACAGAGGTCACTAGTAACGTCAACCAATGTGACGGAAAAATATTCGCAGACATATTGAAACAATATGATCCAATAAACTGGAGCAAATCTGCGGAAAACATCAGCAAAATAATAGAAGAAATTCCAAAGAAAATCCAAGTGTTAAAGAGACTTATAAAGAAAGTCTACATCAATCAACACATTCCATCAAAGAACAATAAGAAGTCCAATATGGTGAATATACTGATTGATGCAATGGGAAAAAGAATGCCAAAATGGTGTAATACATGTAAGATATGGTATTCCATTAATAATCCTCAACAATTGATTAGAAAATGTGATGCCTGTCATGTCCCAACACATCCCACATGTGCTGAAATACAGCAAAAAATAAAAAATAAAGACACAAAGGTATTCTGCTCAACATGCTTAGTCTGGATAGAAAATATAATTAAGTCGAGACTAAATCTGCAAATAGTTGAAGATAAAGAAGAGGAAGAAGAAGAAACAGAAGAAGAAGAAGAAGAAAAAGAAGAAGAAGAGAACAATGAACAGGATATGTGTAAGGATGCAGAAGAAATCATTGATATAACCTATGATGCCATCCAACAACATACTTATGAAGAAATAAATTACCAGATGGAAACAAATAATAGACCCAAGAGACTCTACCCGGACCTACATAATTTTAGGGAAGAGCAAGAACAAGAAAAAATAGAAAAGAAGGATATAGTCTGCAATATGCTGAAAAGAGGGAATTGCAGATTTGGCGAAAGATGCTACTACAAGCATTCAAAGATATGCCATAATTATGAAATATATGGTAAATGTGCGTATTTAGACGGATATGGAGACGAATGCAGAGATCTCCATCCAAAAATATGCAAAAACCTAAAAGAAGGAAAAGGATGCATTTACAACAAAAAATGTCGATATATGCATCCTGCAACCATGAATGAAAGTAAGAAAACTCAGCAAACTGAAAAGAAAAATGAAAGCAAAAAAGAAACAAAAAAGCAGGCCGTGTATATACCGCGCTTTGAACCAAGAGCCCCAAGATATGAGGCCTTTCAACCCAAACCTGCACATTTAGAGCCCAACTACAAAGAATGCATCTATAATGCCAGGGGTTGGTGCAGATATGGGGACAGTTGCAGGTATACACACACAAATAAATATGAAGGCGAAAGAGCAAATATAATAGAAAAGTTGGATTTTTTAATGGCAGAATTCCGGGAAATGAAGAAAAGAACATCATATCAGAACAGGAAGGAAGCATGGGAGAATCCATATTATTACCAATATTAAATAATGGGGATGAAACACAAACCATAATAGTAATGAATGCACAGGGTTTAGTCACGAGTAACTCTAAAAGGAAAATAGAGTTCTTAGAAGAACTAACCCAAATTGAAAAAATAGATATATTAAATATAAGTGAAACATGGTATTCCCAAGAGACTGGCAGTGATGACTAGATAAAGGGTTTCCAAACTTATAGATCAGACAGAAAAAATAGGAATCAAGGGGGAACCGCAATATATGGAAGAGACATAAATCAAGGAAAAGTATGTGAAAAATACAGCAACACAGAATGTGAATTGATTGCGGTAGAATTTGAATTTGAAAAACTAATGAATATTGTAGTTTACAGACCCCCAAACACTAAGGAGTTTGACATAATAATAGAAAAAATAGATGATATATGTAGAAACCATAAAGACTGGAATATACTCCTATCCGGAGATTTTAACTTTCCTTTCGTGGATTGGAAAGAACGGATAGAAGAAAGTGGTTGTATGTATACATATAAAAAAGATAGTAATAGTAGCGCAGAAGATAAGAGGCAATTTGAAAAGCTTCAAGATATGCTATTAGAACATAATATGCAACAAATAAACCACATTCCAACAAGAAAGGAAAATGTCCTAGATCTAGTATTTGTGAATGAGGTGAATTATGTTAAAGAAATAATAGTGTATAACACGGGAATTTCAGACCACAATGTCATAGAATTGATAGTTCATTCCAAAGCAAGTGATCACAGAATTAATAAAAGCACAAAACTTTGGGAAGGATATGGAAAATATAACTTTTACAGTAAGAATATAAAATGGTCAGAAATAAATGAAGAACTGAATAAAGAAGGGAAAAATGTATTTATAAGTGATAATATACAGGTAAATACGGATATACTGTACAAAATACTGGAGAAAATTGTTGAAAAATATGTAAAATTGTTATGCATAGATATTATACCCTTTCATATATATAGTACTATGATAATAAATAACCACAACTAATGAAAACTTCGTAAACATAAGAATGTACTCAACATTTAAGTAATGTTTAACTAGTTAAAAAATTATATATTTACTTTATTGGTGAATTATATATTCATGAAAAGAGTTATGAAAAGCCGTAGCAACAATATTCCAGGAAGCCCTTATCATTTAGTGTTCTCAAATCTTTTATCATTATTTATATTTTATTGTTTTCTTTTTTGACATTATCGCTTTTGTAAATATATTTTGTTTAAAAAAGGAAAGATTACTTCGTTTCTTTGCTTCTAAAAGATCTATATCCATATTTCTTTTAAAGATCTATATCCATATTTCTTTATGCAATCAAACTTTTTAAATTTTTTAGTCAGTCTCCCCTACAGCAATTTGACGTCCGTAGAGAAAGAGTCCACAGCGGACCATTCGAGAAAGAATTTCACAAACGTAGAAAAGTGTAACATTTAAAATACCAGAAATGTATTAACTTTATCAAAGAGAACTATATTGAAAATGCAATCTCTCACTTCACTTGCCATGAAAGCTCTTTCCCAAACGAGGCGGAAATTCAAAGAAAACTTCTTCGAGACTTTCCTGGAACAAAGAAAGAAAGAAGAAAAAAAAGCCAAAAGATTAACGAAAGTCACAAAGGATACATCATAGAGGGCATAGTCGACTTTATCCTGTCCCAAAGACTTAAAATTTTTCTGAAATAAAAAATCTGTTTCATTCCATTTTCTACTTCATTTACCCTAACCTTTGTTGATCAAAAAAATAGATACAAAGTATAATATACTCCAATTTACTTGAGATGGAATATCTTTTAATAATATACTGTAACTCCTCAGGAAGAAGCCAAAGAAGATGATCGTCTCCAATTACAATTAGATCGTGAATTAAAATAAAACAATTAGCATTCGTAACTGGAAGACAAATGGAGAAACTAATTTAATTAAAGGGAATTGGGTTTCATGCAAGGGAGAGTCATGTACGGGGAGAATTCCGATGCATTTGATGTTATCGAAATATTAGGTTGGTTCTTCAATTAGTTGGAAAGGGAGAGAATATTTTTTTTCATTCGAGAACATTCATCTCTGTAAGTAGAATAGGAATCAGGTTTGCGATGTGTTATTTACAGATAGATAAAGACTTATGAATCATAGAGTCGCATCTGAAGTTGGTTAGCAAATTAAGATATGTTTAAAATTTTTTACTCTAAGCGTATTTATAATTAGATTGATAAGGGTTCTGCAAAATTTTGAACAAGTCAAAAAAAGGGCATTCATCAAGACCAGACTGCAAGAAAACGTAAACCCGTACGACCACCATGATACTAAATACTGGCAAATTTTATATGACATTAGTCGGTGCAATATAAATTGTAATATTACATTTGTTAGAATTAGTGGATTCAACCCTAACACAAGGTAAGAAATTTAGTATTAAACTTTATGCTTACTTCCACAAACAAGATTACATGCTCCGCTTCGGACTGAAGTGAACTGTCCTTATATCGAGACGTAGTCCTTCAGACAAGAGGAAGGATATTAAACTACTATTGCACAAAATTCAACACCAGGTAGAGCAAGGCACCATTCAGACAACTGATGCCCTTTAACCCCTGCATCCTGCCAAATTCTTGATTGAGTTGGTGCCACCCTCCACATGAGGGATGATTCCATTAAGCTCTGCCAAATGAAGATATTAGTGCCAGGAGGGCCAACAAAAGTGCTGCATTAGACCTGATAAAGTCCACTGATTACCACACGAAACTGTACGGTGTCCTGACTAACATCTCTAAGTTTGAAAGACTGGTCCGCATCCCTACAGAGGATATTGAAATGGGAACAAACCAGACTGATGATGTTATCAACACCGCTTCCAAGGCCATTCCTCTTTCACCAAATTCCAGAGGCCATGGCTTGGGATAAATATATGGTCAACTAAAACACGTAAATAAGGAAATATTCTACGGTCAATCACCAAACAGATGCCTGCACATACATATAACCTGGCAAACTTGTTGGGCATTCTTTTGACACTCTTTATGCCAAATTAGTACAGTATCCCATAATGGGCTGAATTTTTGGAAAAAAAATTAAAGGTTGATCTAGTAATCGTGTCATCACAACATCCTAGTGAACAAAATCATTGATTTATTCATGGAGAAAGTCTGTAGATCTCTCTCTCTCTCTCTCTCTCTCTCTCTCTCTCTCTCTCTCTCTCTCTCTCTCTCTCTCTCTCTCTCTCTCTCTCTCTCTCAATTGGGCAGATACTGTCTTAAACAACCTACAAGAAAGATGGCTTTCCTTTAAGCGTTCTTATACACCAATTTCTACGTGTGATTTGTCCGAGAGTATGCCTTTGCTTGACAACAGAAATCTGAGAATTACAGTACATCAGGTACGTTGATGATACATTTGTAAATATTGACAACGCACAGTAGATTTAAAAACATTGACAGACTTTTTAGGAATGCAGATGTCAAACACTTTGCCATTTCGTTTAGTAACATCTAAATCTCCTTCCTTGATACCGTAGTCACTAGTATTGACTATCTATGCTGAACCCACCAACTTGTTCCCTGAAAGAAATCACCGCTGATAATGTCCCAGGAAAAGAAAGTAATCTATGACCAAAGTACGAAAATTAAGAGTCCTGGTATGAGGAATAACTTAACCCCAACCGCACATGATTACCTGAAGAAGAAAAATATTGTCGCCGATTTCAGTTGCCATGATCAGGGATGACCCTGCTGCTATATTGGTATGATAACGATATGTTTTTATTAAAGGACTACCCTGCTGAGTCCAAAGAAGTGTCATTAAAATTACTTCAGATCAGCCTAAGGTAGAGATGCCAGGAGAGATGAAATCATTAGTAGCTCCAACATCACCGGTAACGGACTGGACTAAAGATGCACTATTTATTCAGAAAGTGACTCCAGATCGCAATACTATCAAAGAAATGTTTCTCTTATCTACTTATAAAAGAAAAAAGTCTACAAACATCTAAAAGAACCCTCAAAGACATGAGTTACATATAGGGAGCATTGAACAATAAAAATCGTGAACGCTTAAGGAAATATTACTGTCAATCAAAGAAATACTAAAGAAAACTAAGAGACCGTTCAAGCATGAGATCAGTGTGGAGAGAGATTGACTTCCTTGCAGAGCAGGTCAACCTATATGGATACTCATTGACCAGGCAATGATCAGTCAAAGAATCCCTGCCCAACTGCAATAACCATAATTCTAGTTAGATTAAAGCCGAAATGTCTGCATTCTGTCAACCTACTCCAACCATACTCAGATGATGAAGACAAGCATTCCTCGAAACGTTGCAACAACGAAAGACAACTGAGGACAGAAATAAATAATGCAGATTAACCCAAAAAATTATTAAACAAAGGATTTGGACTCCTAGTACAACCTGCATGATTTTCTTTTCGGTTCTCTGTACAATACAGAGTGAATATTGTGACATTCACTATAAATATCCATACTGAAGTATGAATTTTTGCTCTCTGCTTCCGACGGGGAAACAATGCAAAACTAGAATAAATTTCCTCTCGCTAGTGGAGCAGGGTCATTATTCAGTTCAGCATGTTTGTAACATGGTTTCGTAATGAAAACATTTTAATAAACATGATAATGACGAAGATAATAATAATAATAATAATAATAATAATAATAATAATAATAATAATAATAATAATAATAATAATAATAATAATAATAATAATAATTGTAACTCATGAATAATTAGATTGAAATGAAGGGCAAGAGTGTGACAAGATTATTGTGAATGGTGTAGTCTGTAAAGGCGTTTGACGTAATGCTACGAATAATTTTTAGGGTGTTTGACTCCATCGGGTGTTCTTCCATTATTCTACTGTTGACATATCAAAAAGAATAATCTAACTTAGAACATTAATTAAGGCCGACCATCCTTTCCTAAATAAGGGTTGCAGCATGTAGAGACAACTGTACAGTATTACCAAAGTAACTTTTTATATATTTTTCACAGCCAATGGGTTATTTTGTTACCTAAAGAGGAAAGCAGAAGGAAATGCAAACGTGTGAAGTATTCTATACCTGAAGGCACATAAATTGCGTGAATTATCTGTGGATATTCATAAACAAAGAGACATAAACATAATCACCATTGTTTAGCACAAATCGACCTGTTCTGAAAATCGATCCTAACTCCAAAAGTGAATGATAAGCTTGGGTCCCACAAAGCGCTGTACAAGCCGATCCAGAATTATCTTCCACCTAGTCATTGTTTGCTTAATGAGGAGGCTTATTACATGAAAGAAATGTCCGCCACCAAGGTAATGGTCTCATGAAATGGTCCTCTGTTTTTTTTTTTTTTTTTTTTTTTCTTTTTTAAAGAAAAGGACTGGGCTGTCGACAGTCCTTTGCGTGTATCAGTTTACTTTAGAAAAATTATAAGAGGTTATTTCAGGGTTGTAATGGACTTATTTTGCCTAATCAATATTTCTGAAGTGATCTATATTTACAGTTTTTTTTTATATTAATAATTATGATAATCCTCATGTGAAAGTAATCGCTCATTTACCAATTAATTGATGTTTTTTTTTTTATTAAGTATTCGTCAAGCATTTACAGAAATAATAGCATATGTGTTTTTCTGAGTTTTATTGTAGTGACCAGTTTCCCCAAGTTATATCCAAACATTTATGCCACCTTTCGCTTTTCAGCTTTTGGTATATTTTATGGCGATTTGGTCTATTTGGAAATCACACTGTGCAACTTGTTTGTTTCAAAATTATTTGAATGTATTTTAGGACTTTGTATCAAGTTTTGCCAATTTTACTTGATGCGCAACAATGAAGCATCATTTCTGCTTTTGAATTAATTAGGTGATGTTATTTGAGTGTTTTTCTAAAGGTTTTTGTGTTTTGTTCTATAATTCCTCGTATATGGTAATATGGTATATCTGTTATTAATTACCAGATGTTTATTATTTTATTTATATTTGTATATACCATTTACATACATGTTTCATACTTAATTATATAAAGCTGTGTTGTATGTGATGCTGTTTTCAGGTACTCTGTTATTGATCTTTTTAAACCATAAATTCTTTTCTATTCAACCTCTAATGAATATATATATATATATATATATATATATATATATATATATATATATATGCGTGTGTATATATATGTATATATATACATATATATATATATATATATATATATATATATATATATATATATATATATATATATATATATATATATGTATATATATATATATATATATATACATATATATATATATATATATATATATATATATATATATATATATGTATATATATATATATATACTGTATATATATACATATATATATATATATATATATATATATATATATATATATATATATATATATATATATACATATATATATATATATATGCGTGTATATATATATATATATATATAAATATATATATATATATATATATATATATATATATATATTTATATATATATAAATATATATATATATATATATGCGTGTGTATATATATGTATATATATATATATATATATATATATATATATATATATATATATATATATATATACACACACACACACACACACATATATATATATATATATATATATCATAATAATAATAAAGGTTGTGAATATATGTGTGTTCGTGTGTACACTATGGATAGCCAGGTGAGAGGGTCTGAGAGTTAATTTTTATGGGTATTTCATTTTAAAAAAATTCAGTCTTCATTGGGATTTGATAAAGAAACCGATGATAAGGATTTCAAGCATTTATTGAGGTTGTATAAAAGATCACTTAGTCAGTTGTATAAATTTGTCACATAATAGGCAATAGCACTGGCTCCTCCAAAACAAACAATTTTAAAAGGGTTTTCAAACTAACAAGTAGATGAGTTTGCCCATTTTTTTTTTTTTTTACTTCGAAGTTCCTTGCTACTACAAGCGGAACATGACTGCAAGAAAATGGTATATACACACAAGAGGAAATCCTATTGATAATCACTCTGGAATAATACCTGCCAATACACGTGGAAGATTCTTTGGAGTACATGTAAATCAGTTTGAGTGTTTATATATCGGTATGCTCTTACATGAAGTAAAAGAATCTACATCATTTCAGGATCTTTGAATCATAAATGGGAGATTGTGTAGCACATAAAGCGAGGCTTACCAGCTTTGGGGTATGCTTGGAAATGAGGAGTATTGGGATGCAAGACTGGTAGAGGCAGCTGTTTCATATGCACCATCTAGACTTTGCAGTCTATATGCAATAGTGCTTCATAACTGTAATATTTTTGTACCACAAACTTTATGGGAAAGCCACAGTGAGAGCCTGGCTGAAGATATTCTCTAACAATACCAACAAAGGAACCCACATGTGCCTGTTCAGTACAATGATGAGATCTATAATCAAGCTTTAATGCTTCTAGAGGATCGTGTTATTTCACTGGGTGGTTAGGCATCACAAGTGTATGACTTACAAGTGCCAGATAGGAATAGATATAGTGCTCCACTAGGGATTCTTGGAGAGACATCCTATAAAATTGATGAACTAAAAAAAAATCTTGAAGAAAAATGGGCCTAAAATTACACCCAACCAGAGGCAAGCATATAATGCAATCAGTGAAAGTGCAATGACTGGGAGAGGTTGCCTTTTCTCTCTTAATGCTCCAGATGGAACAATAAAATCTTGTCAGACCAGAATACTTTTTTCTAATGTCCGTTGAAGTAATTACATTGCTTTGGCTGTCGCCTGCT
>NC_090736.1:86366576-86374076 GCF_036898095.1 Palaemon carinicauda
GAAGTTTTCTTGAGTGTTTGTTTCCGCTGACCTTTAGCACTGAGTTACATTTATTACTGACAACAATTATAATAAGAACTCTTATAATAACCCTAAGGGTTATAACAATTGGCGACCGTGACAGGATTGTTCTCAGGTGTACTCAGTGTTTTGGTCTGTGGAACAGCACTTTGTTAATTTGACAATATTTTCTTTAGTTGTAAAGTATTACCTTTCTCCCCTGCTAATTTTGGTGCAATGGAGGGTTTTGTGTTTGACCCCGCAGAGTTTTTAGGGTCAGGTGATTGTATAAAGTATCTGCCAGTACTAAATAAGACTTGTTTAGTAAGTTGTGCCCGGTGGTTGGGTATTCCGTTGAGGGCAGCGGATACGAAAAATCAATTGTTGGTAGCTGTTAAAAGTAAAGTTGCTCAAGGTCTGGCTGAGGCTGAACATTTGGTTAGGGAGTATGAAGTTTCAGGTAGTAGTGACTCTGAGCGTGAGGGTAGTATGATTAATGATGATGACAGAATAAGTGTTAATGGAGGTCTAACTCTGTTTGAGGATCCTCCCCGGACAGGAACTATTTATGAAGGTCAGGCTAACTTGCCTCTGAAACTAAATGTTTCCACTAATCCATTCAATTCTGTAGTAAACCCTGCGCCAAAAGATCCTCAGGTTCCTGTTTGTCCGAGGGTGGAGTCCAAGGAGGACGGTGAATTTGATTTAATATGTAAAAGGATAGAATTGATGAAACTGGAATTTGAAGAGAATGAGAGGGCGAGGCGGCATGAATTGGAGATGGCCAATATCAATTTAGAAATTGCTAGGCTGCAGGGCACCTCTAATCACTTTAGTACACCTCGGGGCAACTCGCAGGATAAATTTAATGTAGGTGCGGCCTTGAAACTGGTGCCAGTATTTGAAGAGTTGAATGTTCCCGAATTTTTCAAGGCTTCTGAACGTGTTGCCACTCGGTTGTCTTGGCCCCCAGAAATGTGGACTGTACTAATTCAATGTAGGTTGGTGGGCAAGGCAATTAGAGTGTATAATACCTTGGAAAAAGGTATTGCCCGTGATTACCATAAGGTTAAGGCTCTAGTCCTCAAGGCACATGATTTGGGTACGCTCCTCGGACACCCCTTTAAGGGTATACTCGGACGCGAACGACCCCGACGCCAAAAAAAATTCTTGAAAAATCAGTTTTTGCAGTAACCTCCTTTTTTCTTTTGCCAATAAAAACTTCAATGAATGCTTAAAACAACTGTAAAGATAAATACTACTCATCTGCAGAAAAACTATTTATTATAAATATTTTAAAAAATTAGGTAGAAAAAAAAAGACCTGACATAAAAATTCATAAAAAAAAAGTTTATACATATATACACAAATCCTTTTAGGAATTGATTCTTGAATGTTTAGGACACATCTTGATGTATTTTGGATGAAGTCAGACCCATGGAGGTGAAGATCTGAAATGAGAAAAAAAGGGTAACTTTTTTTGGCCAAAAAAATTTGTCCAAATTTCATGAATTTTTTTGGGTACCCAAATGAAATAGGAAGTGGCTAAGTTTTTTAGGGAATAAACATATGTTATCCTAAAATAGAAATATGTAAAAAAATCTTCATTATTTTGTAAATTACATTTATATCAGGGACCATATCTAAAGGTATTTTTTGAGTACTTAGAAATTTCGTAAAAAAATACATATATTTAATATATAATATGATATTTATGCAGGTAAAAATATACCAAAATATCACAAATTCTATAGGGAACAAGAATATATATAGATAGGGCAGCTTACGCTTCGGATATGTCCACAAAATGGCCGCCAACCACACTGACTCAGACTCCCTAATCTGCCACTTGAAATGTAGGAAGGGTATGTCAATTTCAAGGTGTTATTTACTAATCTAATTATTATTGGATATGCATAAAAATTGTATGGTGGGTTGCTGGATAATTGACGATTATTTTACGACTATAAAATTAAAATTCTGACCCAAAAAAATTTTTTTGAAGGGAAATAAAATCGAAAAAAAAAATGTAAAACAATATAATATTTTAGCTAAAAAAATTTGATGATATTCAATCAAAAAAAAAGTAAACAAAATTTTCCGACAAATAAACATCTAGAGGAATCATTACTCTGTGATAGTTCCTTAGTACGTAGTAATTTTGAAAGAATTGGGAAAAAACGAAAAAATGGCAATCACCGGAAAATCGAACACATACCTATATATACGCCATATCTGGCTAAAAAAAAGATAGGCATGGGTAGCCAGATCATCTAGAAACACTTTCCAACACTATAAAAATATAAGTTTTGCGACACTACTTGCCAATTCCTTACGGTAACATGACTAAGCAAAAAAATGCAAAACAAATAAAAAGGGGCACTCGCGGAAAAATGGCTAACATTCTAATATACGGCATTTCAGAAAAAAAAAATTCAGCCACGTGCTAGGCAAACCATCAAGGCACATTTTCCGACAAATAAACATCTAAATGAATAATTACTCTGTGATAGTTCCTTAGTACGTAGTAATTTTGAAAGAAATGGGAAAAAACGAAAAAATGGCAATCACAGGAAAATCGAACACATACCTATATATACGCCATATCTGGCTAAAAAAGAAGATAGGCATGGGTAGCCAGATCATCTAGAAACACTTTCCAACACTATAAAATTATAAGTTTTGCGACACTACTTGCCAATTCCTTACGGTAACATGACTAAGCAAAAAAATGCAAAACAAATAAAAAGGGGCACTCGTGGAAAAATGGCCATTCTAATATACGGCATTTCAGAAAGAAAAAATTTCAGCCACGTGCTAGGCAAACCATCAAGGCACATTTTCCGACAAATAAACATATAAATGAAATATTACTCTGTGATAGTTCCTTAGTACGTAGTAATTTTGAAAGAAATGGGAAAAAACGAAAAAATGGCAATCACAGGAAAATCGAACACATACTTATATATACGCCATATCTGGCTAAAAAAAAAATAGGCATGGGTAGCCGGATCATCTAGAAACACTTTCCAACACTATAAAAATATAAGTTTTGCGGCACTACTTGCCAATTCCTTACGGTAACATGACTAACCAAAAAAATGCAAAACAAATAAAAAGGGGCACTCGCGGAAAAATGCCCAACATTCTAATATACGGCATCTCAGATAAAAAAAAAAAGACATGCACGTGTTAGCCCAACCATCAAGGCACACTTTCTAACACATAAACATGAAAAAAAAAATCAATAATATACGGCAATTCCTTACTACGTAGTAAATTTTTACAAATATTGAAAAAAAACAGAAATTGGCAACTGCAGTTAAATACCCATTATACCAATAACTACGTCGTATCTGACAAAAACAAAATCACGCATGGGTAGCCAGATCATCTAGACACACTTTCCAACACTAAAAAAGCAAAAGTTTTACGACACTATTTCCCAATATCTTACGGAAAAATGACTTGGCAAAAAAATGAAAAAAAATGAAAAAGGGACACTCGCGGTAAAATGCCCGACATTCTAATATACGGCATCTCAGATAAAAAAAAAGACATGCACGTGTTAGCCCAACCATCAAGGCACACTTTCTAACACATAAACATGAAAAAAAAATGAATAATATACGGCAATTCCTTACTACGTAGTAATTTTTACAAATATTGAAAAAAAACAGAAATTGGTAACCGCAGTTAAATACCCAATATACCAATAACTACGTCGTATCTGACAAAAACAAAGTCATGCATGGGTAGCCAGATCATCTAGACACACTTTCCAACACTAAACAAGCAAAAGTTTTACGACCCTATTTGGCAATATCTTACGGAAAAATTACTAGGCAAAAAAATGAAAAAAAATGAAAAAGGGGCACTCGCGGTAAAATGGTCCTCGTGGTGATGAACGACATTTTAACTAAAAAAAAAATCATGCACATGGTAGCCAAACAATCCACCAAGACTTTCCACAACTGATAACCTATACAAGTTGCACCATTCTACGACAATTTCATAATACGTAATAACTTTGATAATTATGCAAACTACCTTAGAAGGGTAAACTCGGTCGCGCTCGACCCCGACGCGTCTCAGAAATCGGGGAAGGAGTACAGCTACAGCAATGCACATCTGGACACTACTAGAGCGTGTAGGGGAGACACCTCCTGCAGGTCGATCACCCACAAATTCAGTCACGGGGGTGAGTCACGTGAGAAAAACCTGTTTTTTTTTGACGCTCGGGGTCGCAAACGACCCATCGTACCTATCCAGGGTTAAGTTCAGAAATTTTACGAAGCAGGCCTCCCTTACTTATGTGGAATTTGCTAGGCTTAAGGAGGAACAATTTGATCATTGGTTAAAAAGCCGCCAGGTGGTCTCTTTCTCCGCTTTGAGAGAACTCATGCTTCTAGAAGAATTCAAAAGGTCATGTAGTAAGGAATTGAAAATTTATCTAGAAGAGGTAAAAGCTTTTAATTTAAGTAATGCCGCCCAAATTGCTGACGAGTTTGTATTGACCCATCGAACTGGGTCTGGAAGTTTTGGAAATAAAGATGTGAATTTTCAATCTGCTAGGCCAGTTAATTTTCAGAGGTTGGGCTCTTTTGTGAATACTCGTGGGCAGGGTAACCCACCAGATAAAAATCATAAGCCTGATAGTAACCAGGGAAAAGACTTGAGTGGACAGGACACTCGTGTCTTTTCTGAAGATAATAGGTTTGGTTCTGGCCCAGGTAATATGAATAATAGAGGTAGGGGGACTTGTTTTTGGTGTAATAAGCAGGGACAATATCAGGCACAGTGTTATGCCAGAAGAAGGTACCTCCAAAGGAATAATAATAATCCTGTGTCACTAATATCTACTAGTAAACCTGTTATCAGCGATCCCGTAGTTGAAAACCGTCCAGTAGCTAACACTAGTAATGATGGTAGTAGCAGTAGTCAGTCTTCTAGCAGAAAGGAGGCATGACTACTCTATGATAAATATATTTGGCCTGGTAAATTAATATCTACTTCTAAAACTGTTGGTGTGAAATTTTTGAGGGACACAGGGTCAGCTCGGTCTCTGGTTTTGAAAGACTCTTTGAAAAATTTAGCTGAGTATACAGGAAATTTTGTTGTTCTGGGAGGGTTCCCGAACACCGTTGTTTCGGCTCCGTTAGTGGAGGTCAGATTGTCTTTCCCTGGTTATGATAAAGTGACAGAATTAGCAGTTGTTGAGTGTCTCCCTATTCCTGGAATTGACGGCATTTTGGGTAACGATATGTTAAATACAAAAGGACAAGAGTTGTTCCCCATATTGTCTGTGCATGCCTGTCCTGTTGCAGTAACAACCCGGGCAGCAGTAAAGGCTGCAAATTTAATTGATAATGACGAAGATTTAATCTTAAGTAGTTTAGAAGTAGACATAGAGAGGCCCGGGTCTGTAGATAGTAGTGGTAGTAGTGTGGTTAGCAATGTTTTGAGACCTGATTGGGACAGGTCTTCATTTATTGAAGCTCAGAAAAAGGAATTTAATTTTGATTTGGGTGACACTGCAGATTTGACTAAACCCAGGTTTTGTGTGATCAATGGTTTACTATACCGGATTAGTCGTCCTTTAACTGATAATCTGAGCAAGACGTCTCGTATTGAACAAATTGTTGTCCCATCTCAATTCCGTAGGTCTGTCTTGAGTCTTGCACATGATGATTCTTTTTCTGGCCACTTCGGTGTATGTAAAACTTTTCGAAAGTTGGCAGAATGTTTTTGGTGGCCAGGATTAAAATCATCTGTGAAACAATTTATTAATGAATGTGAGGTTTGTCAAGTGATGGGGAAACCCAACCAAATTATTCCTAAAGCTCCCTTAAATCCAATTCCTGCGATAGGTGAGCCTTTTGTGGAATTAGTTATTGATGTGGTTGGGCCTTTGCCTAAAACTAAGTCTGGGTTTACCCATCTCTTGACAATTATGGATAGAGCATCTCGATTCCCTAAGGCCTTCCCAATGAGAAGGATAACCTCTAAGGTTGTATTTGACAAACTAATTGAATTCTTTTCCAGGTATGGTCTCCCTCGTACTATTCAAACTGACTGCGGTACAAATTTTACTAGCAGGGTATTTAAAGGTAAATGTGCAGAACTGGCCATTCGGCACAAGACCAGTGTACCGTATCATCCAGAGAGTCAGGGCCTGGTGGAAAGGTTCCATCAGACCCTTAAATCTATTTTGAAAAAATATTGTTATGAACAAGGGGAGGAATGGGATAAAGGTCTTCCCTTTGCTCTCTTTGCTCTAAGAAATCACCCAAATTCTTCAACTGGGGTAGCTCCTTTCGAACTGGTATTTGGACACAAAGTACGTGGGCCTTTGGAGATTTTTCATGAGATGCTTGAGACTGATAGAGGTGGGAATGCAAACGTAGGAGACTTTGTGGAGGACTTGAGAAAAAAATTATCTAGAGCCTGGAAATTTGCCAGAGAAAATTTGGCTAGTTCTCAGGCTGCTATGAAATTAAATTTTGATAGGAAATCTAAAGCTCGGTCGTTTGAGCCCGGAGAATTAGTTTTAGTTTTAAGTACTGACTCTGACAATTTCCTTGAACCAAGATATAAGGGACCCTGGAAGGTGTTGAGGAAGTTGTCGGAGGTGAATTATGAAATAGAGGCTCCTGGGACCAAACGGAAGTGCAGAATATTCCATATAAATAGGTTAAAACTCTATACTTCTAATAGACATGATCCTCTCGCTATTGTTTATGAGCCTGTGGTTGAGGTTATGGATTTACCTTCAGAGGATTTGATTTGTCAGGTGTCTTCTGATGCTCTTTTTGATAATATTCAAAATTTAGAAGTTTTGAAGGAAGGGCTGGGGCATCTGGAGATTGCTCAAAGGAGGGATGTAATTAATTTAATTTCTTCTTTTTCAGATTTATTTCGGAATTCTCCAGGTCGAACTAATTTTCTTGAGCATGATGTAGACGTGGGTAATGCTTGTCCTGTGAAACAGAGTCCTTATCGGCTGAATCCCATTAGGAGGGATATAGTTGATAAGGAGATTAAATATATGCTGGAACACGATCTCATCCAACCTTCCGTTAGTCCATGGAGCTCCCCGATAGTCCTGGTTAAGAAGTCCGACGGAAAGTTCCGTATGTGTGTGGACTACCGTAAGGTTAACACACATACTAAGAATGACTCTTTTCCTTTGCCTCGGATAGATGACTGTCTCGATCACATAGGGGCTGCTAAGTTCATTACGAAATTGGATTTATTGAAAGGGTATTGGCAGGTTCCCCTGTCTGATCGAGCAAGAGAGATCTCTGCATTTGTAACTCCCTTTGGGCTTTACGAGTGTAAAGTAATGCCCTTTTGGATGAAAAATGCCGCATGTACTTTCCAGAGGCTTATGAATAGGGTCATTTGTGGTTTAAAGGGAACTGAAATTTATATCGATGACTTGGTTGTATATAGTGATGATTGGAGTACGCACATGGCGAGATTGCGTAAGGTATTTGA
>NC_090736.1:86470025-86472525 GCF_036898095.1 Palaemon carinicauda
TTTTTATTGCACCCTGTTGCACGTGGCAAGATAATCTCTTAGAAAGACGCATCGTCGTCATCCCGATGTAGGTGCCAGGACATTCCTGGACGGGGCATTTATATCGGTACACTACCTTCGTCTTTTTCAAGTCATCTTGCATGGCAGGGGCAGGGTTGTTTTTCATTATCAAGTCTCGTGTTTTTGCTGATTGGTAATAAATTATGAGGTTGATTTCAGTATCCTCTGCCGTGGCAAAAACGTTGTTTTTTATTATATTTTTCATAATCTTTTCTTCTTCGTTGTATTTTACGCTCATAATGCCTTTATAGTAAAGATTTATTTTTGCTGGCGTGTTGGTATCATTAGGGCCTTCATTCTGGTACCATTTCTCGATTTCTTTTTTAATTTGCCGATTAATGTCCTTATTCGTGAAGCCATTATTCACCAGAATTTTTGTAACTCTGTCAAGTTCCTCGTGGATGCCTCTCCACGAAGAACAGTGAGAAATGGCTCTCCGAATAAAAGCCTTAATGGTGGCAGTTTTATACCGACTAGGGCACTCGCTGTCACCATTCAGACATAGGCCGAGATTCGTTGGTTTTACGTACACCGAGGTACTAAAACTATCATTGCTTGTTTCTACAAGGACATCAAGGAAGGGGAGACGTCCTTGGAGGCTGTGCTCTAGGGTGAACCTGAGCGAGCTGCATTCCTCGAAAATTCGGCGAAGTTCTTCTATGCTCTCCTGATTGGCCGTTTTTATGAAAGTATCGTCAATGTAGCGTACATAGAGGTCTGGTTTACTGATTTTTCGGAAAACTCTCTCCTCGACTACTCCCATATAAAAATTAGCAAAGAGGACGCCTAAAGGGGACCCATAGCGACTCCATCTTTCTGAATAAATATATGGCCCTTATGGGTAGTGAAAGGGGCTTTCTTGGTGCTTATTTCTAATAGTGCACGGAGAGAGGCCTCGGGGATGTTGAGGGTGGGTGTCGTTGTATCCCTATAAACTCTGTCCATTATGAATTTTATTGTTTCATTCACGGGAACGTTAGTAAATAGGGACTCGACATCCATGGAGGCAATAACTCCGTCACTTGTGGAATTTCTCAGTTTTTCTAGGAATTCTGCTGATGATGTCACACAATATTGATTGGGGATATAGGGTGTGAGTAAGGTGTTCAGTCTCTTAGCAAGCTGGTATGTAGGGGCAGGGCACTGGCTGATAATAGGCCTGAGAGGGTTCCCTTGCTTGTGCGTTTTTACATTTCCGTATAAGTAGCCGAGCCCAAAATCACCTGAAATAGGTGGCAAATGGACGGCGTTGGTGGCAGCATTAATGGTTTGTATAATGCTGTTTGCTTCCCTCTTGATATCCTCAGTGGGGTTGCGGGACAATCGTTCAAATTTTGAGGTATCAGCCAAAATTTGATCTAGTTTCTCATGGTACTCCTCTGTATTTATGAGAACGAAGGCGGCTACTTATACGGAAATGTAAAAACGCACAAGCAAGGGAACCCTCTCAGGCCTATTATCAGCCAGTGCCCTGCCCCTACATACCAGCTTGCTAAGAGACTGAACACCTTACTCACACCCTATATCCCCAATCAATATTGTGTGACATCATCAGCAGAATTCCTAGAAAAACTGAGAAATTCCACAAGTGACGGAGTTATTGCCTCCATGGATGTCGAGTCCCTATTTACTAACGTTCCCGTGAATGAAACAATAAAATTCATAATGGACAGAGTTTATAGGGATACAACGACACCCACCCTCAACATCCCCGAGGCCTCTCTCCGTGCACTATTAGAAATAAGCACCAAGAAAGCCCCTTTCACTACCCATAAGGGCCATATATTTATTCAGAAAGATGGAGTCGCTATGGGGTCCCCTTTAGGCGTCCTCTTTGCTAATTTTTATATGGGAGTAGTCGAGGAGAGAGTTTTCCGAAAAATCAGTAAACCAGACCTCTATGTACGCTACATTGACGATACTTTCATAAAAACGGCCAATCAGGAGAGCATAGAAGAACTTCGCCGAATTTTCGAGGAATGCAGCTCGCTCAGGTTCACCCTAGAGCACAGCCTCCAAGGACGTCTCCCCTTCCTTGATGTCCTTGTAGAAACAAGCAATGATAGTTTTAGTACCTCGGTGTACGTAAAACCAACGAATCTCGGCCTATGTCTGAATGGTGACAGCGAGTGCCCTAGTCGGTATAAAACTGCCACCATTAAGGCTTTTATTCGGAGAGCCATTTCTCACTGTTCTTCGTGGAGAGGCATCCACGAGGAACTTGACAGAGTTACAAAAATTCTGGTGAATAATGGCTTCACGAATAAGGACATTAATCGGCAAATTAAAAAAGAAATCGAGAAATGGTACCAGAATGAAGGCCCTAATGATACCAACACGCCAGCAAAAATAAATCTTTACTATAAAGGCATTATGAGCGTAAAATACAACGAAGAAGAAAAGATTATGAAAAATATAATAAAAAACAACGTTTTTGCCA
>NC_090736.1:86475025-86480025 GCF_036898095.1 Palaemon carinicauda
GATGTTACGACGCTTATGGTTGGTCTCGTCTTGTGCAGGATGACGGAGAAAAGCAGGTTTATGTTACTCCTTCATTATACGACTTCGACAAACTCTGGAAATCATTACTCATCTAATAGCCAGCCGTCTGTCCAGTATGAAGACCTTCTTTCAACTCCCCCTCTCTCAGCTGGCGATGGTTCCTGTAGAATTCGTATTACTGTAAAAAGAAGACCACCAGCAGATAGTTCCGAAAGGGTTGTTAAGTAGTTTACGCCTCAAAGGATTTACCGTCAAAACGAAAATATATATTATGCTAGGTTTCCCTTCAAGCGTAAACGACTATTAATTATAGTAATAATAATGCATAAGTTATCACTGGGTAACACAGGTTTACCCAAAAAGAAAATTAATAAACAATGGAATATATAATTAGCTAACCAACTAGCAACAACAAAAGGAACAATACCATTAATTAAAAAGAATTTTCAACACTCCAGGAAAGGAGCTCGGATTTTCTAGTCTTTGAAAATCTGAAGAAGCTCTCAAATTATTCTAGGAGCATTCCCTTAGTCCTCAATCCTGAAGCAACGGCAGCTTCTCTCTTTGGATACCTATAATTAGAGTCCACTCCTAGAATTTTCTTGTCTCTCACAGAGTGAGCAATGCCACTAGTACAACCTTCATCCCTGAGCAAGGGTATAAGGCTGGTAACATGTCTTTTCACAACTTCACCAGACTTCCCTTTCAAAATCTGAGCATTGGTCACCTCCCCAAGGTCATTCTTTACCACCACCTTAACAATCCCAAGTGGATAATTTAAGGCCTTATCATGAGGACCCGTCAGCAAAACAATGTTTCCAGCTTCAATCATTTTATGGATAACAGGCTTGTATCTGTCAGTCTTATCAACTGCTTGATTTATCAATGTTGTCAAAAATTCTGAATGATAAATTCTAATCAGGTTCTCTCTTACCTTCCTCAGCTTGCTGTGTGTCCTCAATTATTCTTGAGGGTGAATCTTTTAAGTCATACTGTCCATCTAATTCAGGATCACACTGCAATTCGGGTATAATGTTAAAAGAGGTTAACTCATAGTCATGTATTAATTTTTCTGGAGTTATTGGGCTAGGTACAGACACATCAGGTACATCCCTTAAACCATCCTTAAAGGCAATGGGACGAAGATTTATAAGATGAGTTGTCTGAGATATAAGAAAGGCCATATCCCTTATGTCTAACACATTTGTTTTATTAGATTTGTTAATTATATGTTTTACCATTTTTATGCAAACTTCCACTAATGAACCCATTTGGGTACAACCCTTGTAATAATTTTCAAATATAATGGGTTTAATTCCATTTTCTCCAAAGTATGTCTGTGTATCAGGATCTTTTAAAAAATCTACAATAACATTAGCCCTGACAACAAGTTGTGTCCCCAAATCGCTCACAACAAATTATGGTAAACCATGTTCAAAGGTATGTAGAGTGAATGATCTCAAAAATTCCTTGACTAACAAATCCAAGCATAATTCCAAATTAATGGCCCTTGTATATATACAGCTCATATACAGAATCCAAACCTTCACCTTCCTACCCTGCAGCTTTACAAAATATGGTACAAAATAATCAATATATATATATATATATATATATATATATATAAATATATATATATATATATATATATATATATATATATATATATATATATATATATATATATATATATATATATATATATATATATATATATATATATATATATATATATATATATATATATATATATATATATATATAACTCAAGGGAATCTGGGAAGGATCCATCCTAAACTCCCGGTAAGGAGACTGATTTAACCGAATAGTATGCTCCGTGTACCTTTTACAGATGACACAATCTTTTACAACTCTTTTAACAGCTGAAAAACAATGTGGTATCCAGAACTTCTTACGTAGCTCATTCAGAACAGAATAATAACCAGCATGCTTGAATTTTATATGAAGACTCATGATTATCAGTTCTGTCAAGGAACTTTTGTTAAACAGCAAGATTGGGAAGCAACACCTCTGTTTACCTTTCCACCTGTCAAACTTGCTTTTGACTGAGAATTCCTTCTTTATCTTGGTAAACATTTAACTATCTTGCCATATTAGGTATATGCTTAAGAAGTTTAGAATTGGATGCAAAATACTCCAAAACACTAGGAAACTGAATTTTTTGTTCTTTCAATATGATCATCTTCAGAGCTTTCACATAAAATCCTGTATCATTAGATTCAAAGGGAACCTTCAGCTTTCTAGCTGTAACTATAGCTTTCCACTTGGCAAAACACTCAGCAACCTTAGCATGCACTTTACCTAGGAGAGAGAAACTAGTATATCTGTTTGGAGAAACTAGATGCCCAGCAACGCCCTCCCTAAGGTCTTGTGCACAAACATTACTTATAACATTCTCCTCTTTGAAGTCAAGGGTAGCCCTAAGGTTAGGAACTGTAACTCTCAAAATATCTTGACTGACCACAGACTGGTGGATATCAGGTTGAGGTCCAAAAAAATAGTTTGTATTAATTAACTGGTTATAGGACAAGGTTCTTGTTATGCAGTCTCCAGGATTGGCAGTTCCAGTGATGAAAGTAAAATTAACAGGAAACGTTTCATAAATTATCTATTTGTTGTAGTCTGTTAAGAACACATACAGACCTTTTCTGCATCTTATCCAGTTTATATGAATATGAATTGATCCAACAAAGAGCTACCAAACTATCAGAGTACAAATCCATTCTTTATACAAATCAATTAACAACTCCACACCCAAACAAATGTCTTGTAACTCCAGGGAAGGGATGGACTTAGTATTAGACTGTCTGCTTATCAGCCTGTTTTGGCTAACAAAAATATTTTTTGCCCAGTATCAATGTTCTCTATATACAGAACAGCTCCATATATCATACTGCTAGCATCTACACAAGCGCGAGAAGTCTGTATTGTCCATCTCTTTCCCCAACAAATCTTTGAACAACAATTTCAGGAGTCGAATTAGCTTGCATTGCAATGCATTTCCATTCTTTTAGCTTTTCAGATGGTAAAATATCATCCCATCCTAATGACTTACCACACTGTAAGCCATGCATAAATAGCCTTGCCCTATTAAATACTGGACCATTGATATTATACAAATCAAAGTTTGAAGCAATGGACTTGAGGATGGACCTCTTCGTACTTGCCGAAGCTTCCAAAACAATGGGAAAAGTTGAAAGGGTATCCAACTCCCTATTCCATTTCAAACCTAAAAGTTTAACTTCCGTTAGTGTATTTTGATCCCAGTCTGAGTCAATGACTTCTTGAAGTGGCCCATCATTTGTGACAATTTGTTGCAATTCTATCCTATAAGGAGCAAATATATTTGTTAGCAGAGTATAGGCCCATTCCAAGGTATCCGAATTTTTGCAGGTATATGCTCCATTATCCATAGAGAACAACTGATAAAGCAATTTTTTCATATTTTTCACCTTAGAGTATCATCATCCACATCCAAAACCAGTACAGTACCTTATAAACACTCAACATCAAAATTGTAGCGCTACATCTTAAACCAAAACTCAATCTAAGATTCTTATAACCAACTAAAGAAAAATCTTTCTTCTTCACACTTCTAACCCAAAGAAAAAGTAATATATTCTAATCAGAAGGTCTAAGTTCTATCTGATTAAAGGCCTTTTTGAGATCAAAGCACAATATCTTCAAACTAAATCGTAAGTGAAGTAAGGCTGAACTTATCTTTTGGTTTAACGACGGCCCTGGATGAATTGCCCGGTTATGGCTTACTGTCATGGGTTTCCTAGGGTCTGCCTCAAAGATTTTTGATAGAAATACTACTCTGCATTTTGTACTCTCTTGATCAAGTTCAAACACCCCCATGTAGGTTAAAAAACTATGTTCAGGATGTTCAGTTAGGTAATGCTTAAGGTTTGATATCTGTTCAATTATTCCTAAATTTTCTTGTTCTTTAATGACTTCATCCATGAGTTTCAGATACATCTTCCTTTTGCAAAGCTTCTTTAAATTTGACTTTAACACTGCTTCAGCTAGTTTATAATTTTTACCAAGTAAGTGGGACACCTTACTGTTCCATAGCAGAGGCATTGATATTCTTCCATCCTTATTAACAATGGCATTGTTAAGTGCATATCTTTCTAGAAAATTATTGAGTTCCACAGATGTCTCATTCTCTTCCTTATCATAATTACATCTGCATACATATCAATGTTTTGTACAACAACAAATGTATCGGCAAACGTGCGCTTACCGACCTTGAACTGAACATGAGTTACGCCTATTACATTTATTTCATTATTTCCTATACTTGAGAGTCTTACCCCGGATTTTTCTATTGGGAAGTTCGAAAACAACAAATGATGTATCCTCAAATCCATGATATTACGTGGACTACCAGAGTCAAATGATAATGTTAATGATCTGTGTTCTAAATTTACAGCATATAATGTTGGTCGTAACTCATTTTGGCTTATTATTGTATGAATTCGTTGCAAATCTACGGGAGCATGCACTGATTTACTTAATTCGGCCGTGTGTTTCATAGGAAAATCTATTGCCTCACAATGATCTGATAAAACATTAAATTGATTATTCAATACTACTGATGTTGACATGAATGACCTTGACCCAACATCACTCTCTTCCCCACCGGAGTTAATTATGTGGTATTTGCTTTGCTCTGCACATTCTGAAAATTAGTCTGATCTTGCGAGGTCTGGTTTGACGACCGAGGATCAGCGTTATTCAAAGAACTGTTTGTTTGTTTCGGATTCTGAACTACATTGACGTTTGGCTGTTTCTTCTTATTGAAATGAGGATTTTTCTTTTTATATCCATACGGAACTGACTGTGGAATTGACTGTGTATTTCTAGGATTCTGTTGTGTCTTACACGAGTAGCACTGACTATATGAATGAGTCAAACTATTATGTAACGAACAAAATCTCGTTCTGCAGTCC
>NC_090736.1:86490025-86525025 GCF_036898095.1 Palaemon carinicauda
AAACAGGTGATAGCTTAAAGAGCTACTGAATTACCTCGAGGGGTGAGTATTGTGACCTTGTCTATTATTGTGAAGTTTTTTGGCTAAGTCGTCGAAACATGGTCATACAATTTTAAGCACTTCGGGAGGAAAAATGCTATTCATGGAGATGAAGGGAAGACCTGTTATGGAACTCATGATATGTGGCTGTGTGATCTTGCATTCATAGATAACCTTTCAAAGTATCTCACTTAACTAGATATCAGTATTCAAGGGCCAAATCAGTTTCTCAGTTCAATGCTTTCAAGTGTGAAATCATTTGAAATCAATTTAAAACTGTGGAAAAATGCAAATTGGAAACAATAACACCGTAAATTCCCCTATCTTGCAAGCAAACCATTCTTGTTAAACATGTGAGTATACTGATGAATGTGCAAAATTAATTGAGACTTTTAGTGAAAGGTTCAGGGACGTTATAAGTAAACAACAGTTGCTAAACATCTTTGATATGCCATTTAATTTGAATTCAGCAGATATCGCTTCTAACCTACAACTTGAATTAATTCAACTGCAAAGTGATGGTGAACTGAAAGCTAGGTACAACAATCTCTCGCTTATAGACTTCTATAGACCGTGCGTAAAGGCAGAAACGTTTTCTTCTTTGAGGAGGCTTGAGCTGAGATATGTATCGAAATTTGGAACAACATATTGTTATGACCAATTCTTTTCAAAGCTTACCTTAGCAAAGATTGGTTTGTATCCAAGACTCACCGATACAAATCTTGGAAACAAGCTGAAAGTTGACACATCATCGCTACTACTTGACATCACACGTCTTGCCAAAAAGAAGGTGTTTTAGCCATCCCATTAATCAGGTGAGTTCCATATGTTAACATTCTCAGGGCATCAAATCTGAAGATATTTGATAGATATGCTAAAATTATTATGAAGCAGCATTTATTTGGCATTTATTTACTAATTATGCAACATTATTCAAGACTTTTATTATAAAATAATGTAATTTTATATCCATGCACTCAGTGCTTGTTATTGTATGCGAAATATTAAATAATAAGCCCTAAAAATATTAAGACCTATCTTTCGTTTGACACATGACTGTTCCTAATTTTCTATGGAACTAAGTGGATATCACGAATGATCAAATGTCCCTACATACGAAATCGGTTCCTCATCCAAGCTCTACGGATTTGGTTAGTCAATGGAAAGCGAAAATGACAAAATGGCCCGAGTCCTGGGCGTACCAGGGTCCTAAGAATCTTAGTTTATAAGTTCTAAAGAAAAATATATGATTGGTAGTTGAAATGTTATAATCATGAATCAGAGTAGGAAGTTGCAGCAAGTGGCAGAACAATTGGAGTCAGAAGAGAAGGGGTAGGACTGATGACACCAAGAGCAGAAAACGCATTAAGGGAATGGAGCGTTGTAAATAGTAGATTGTTACTTGTAAAGTTTGAATCAAAGAATGCAAAATGAGTATTATAGTTTGCTATGTACCAACAAATGATTCCCCTGAAGAAAGGGAAGATGAATACTAATAAGAACTGCAGAGTATAATAGATGAGATCACAGAGAGAGAG
Organism: Palaemon carinicauda; assembly: GCF_036898095.1. Lineage (NCBI taxonomy): Eukaryota > Metazoa > Arthropoda > Malacostraca > Decapoda > Palaemonidae > Palaemon > Palaemon carinicauda. The sequence continues at coordinate 86,491,603 of NC_090736.1, forward strand.
ATAGGAAAATTGTGATCGGTGACTTTAATACTAAAGTTGGAAGGAATAATCAAGGTAAAGAGAATGTGATGGGTGTTAACAGTCTTGGCGAAATTGCAAATGAAAACGGGGTTCAATTACAAAAATCAAGTAGATCATATAGCCAGTAAGAGAGAAGGAGAACACTGAGAAATGGACAAGGACATCCACAAATATACATGGACTTCACCATGTGGCAATTACAAAAATCAAATAAATCACATAGCTATCAATAGAGAAGGAGAACACTGAGAAATGTAAGAGACTATAGAGCTTCTCATTGCCAAACTGAAATTAAAACTGAAAGTACCCAACAGAAATGTAGATATATTATATAGCTTTGATACATCTAGGCTTCTAAAAAATTAACGCAGAGAAACGTTAGCAATTGAATTTAGGTATCGAATTTCAGTCTTAGAGACTTTAAGAGACGAAGGCCAGACAATCATTGAGGAATGGTGTAATATTAGGAACATATATCAGTCAGTTGGTAGTGATGTTCTGGGACATGCAGTTACAAAAAATGATACTTGGGATATGTATTCTGGGAGTGGCTATGGTGTAAGAATTGCTCAGGGAATTATTAATGATATCTCTAATGGGTCAGTGAAGAACCATACACTCATCGAAAATAGAGATGGATTTATTATAATAACAGAAGAGGAAGAAAGGCAACGTTGGATGGACCATTTTATTGAGGCATGAATAAGAGATATCTTCATAATTTAATTGATATACCCAAAGCTGAGGAAGACTCTGATGTGCCCATGAATTAATTCAGTGTATTTGAATTCTGAGCTATCATTAAAAAACCCAAGGGATGGAATACCCCTGGATACGACGGAATTAATTTTGCCAAAAATGAAGTGACTCCCAGAATACTTACAATGTTATTTTGTAGAATGAGGTGTGAAGAGGCAAAATCTGATGAATGGGAGCTAGGTCCAGACAATAGCAGACGAGACTGACGGACCCTTTGAACTCACTAGATGTAGCTCATAAGGACTGCAATGTTATGGAACTATCAGGTCGAGGGCGGGGCTTGAACTACTGACCCATGGAATGTGCATCACCAGACTACCATTATCTTGGATGAGGAATTAGGTTTTAGGTAACCTAAGCAACTCATTATAGTTGACTTCTTGGAGGAAAAAAACAAACAGGTTTTATCGAGATTTTTTTTTATTCTACAATCTACTAACGATTTAGTCACTCTTATTTATTTTCATCTTTAAACCTGTAATATTCAATGCAACAGAAGCACGGATTCGAGGAAGCAGCTAAATATTACAGTCACACAATGACAATGTCTTGAATAAAATTCTCATTTCTAATCTGATTGAAAGAATTGCAGCGACACGTAGGAGGTTTCCTGGCAGCTTTGGGGAAGAACGCCGGTCCTTCTTCGCAGGGGCCATATGAACGAACAAACGCTCTACTGCCAACAAAGAATTCATGAATTCTGAAGGGAAATCAACACTGGTTAGCACGTAGTCTATTTTTGGGAGCAAAGCAAAGCAATGGTGTGATGTTTGCTCAATTCTTGAATATATTTAGTTACGCATGTATGAATTCTAAAACTAGTCATTTTACCGAGAGAGAGAGAGAGAGAGAGAGAGAGAGAGGGAGAGAGAGAGAGAGAGAGAGAGAGAGAGAGAGAGAGAGTGTGTGTGTTATGAAAACGTTTATCATATAAAAACTTCAAAACAGAAAAACCTTCACTAATCTCTCTGAGAGAGAGAGAGAGAGAGAGAGAGAGAGAGAGAGAGAGAGAGAGAGAGAGAGAGAGAGAGAGAGATTAGTGAAGGTTTTCTGTTTTGAAGTTTTTATATGATAACGTTTTCATAACACTCTCTCTCTCTCTCTCTCTCTCTCTCTCTCTCTCTCTCTCTCTCTCTCTCTCTCTCTCTCTACATTGTATAATAAATTTATTCAATTATCAACAATTGTCAACATATTTCAACTGTTACATTTTAATAAAGAAATTTAGACGTTCACTTGAAAGATTTACCCCGTTAATGTAACCATTAGAGGTTTTCATGATTTCATTCGAATAGTCGAAAGATGAGTGAGAATTTCAGGTTTGCCAACTGAAATTTCTTGAGTAAAGGCATTCCCCTTTCCAATACTTCGTATTTATCTCATCATCATGGTATGATAGACCATATGAATCATTCTTTCCTAGTACGACGGTGAAGGTGAAAAGCATTTTATTAAAAAGAAAAAGCTCTTCAGTATGATTCATTCACCTATGATTATTAGACGACGTTTATGCGTCAAATCTATTTTTTAAGGATATATGCAATTCCAATGTGTATGTACCTAAGATTGACAATGAAATTTCAAAATGTATTCACATAACTATTTAACATTAAGAATAATTGTTTAGTTTTCTTTCCACTAATCAATGTACTGAGCACGAAGGTATTTAGGCCTTTACCCTTCGAAATCTCTGCATGCATATCCAGTAATATTTACGTTTATACGGCACAAGCGTAAAGCCAAATAGTAAATCACTGTTAACCGAGATATTTCTATAGTGCCATAGCTCTAAGAATGATAGGCTAGGATCAAGTAAGGGGATAAGAGTATCTCTAAGAATTCAAACTTGTGGAAAAGACAATGGCATGATTTGGGATAACTGATAGCAATAAAGGATAGATATGGAAATATATTTTATAGGAGTGAAGATATTAGAAGATGTAGAGAATATTTAGAACAATTATTGAATCCAGAAAATGAGAATGAGGAACTAGGAGAAGCACTAAGGGTGGAGGTGCCAGTGATGGTGATACAAAACAGAAGTGAAAGGGCATTGAGTAAAAAGAAAAGTAAAAAAGAAATAGTAAAGCACCAAATCCATCAGAGTTCCAAATGGAAATAGTAAAGATACTCGCTACAGACGAGTTAAGAATAGATGCTGGATTTATCAAGTGATATGGCAAGAGGAAATGATGCTGAATGACTGGAAAGAGAGTCTAATGGTATCTATATATAAGCAGAATGGTTATGACATGGTCTGTGGTAACTACAAGGGAATTAAAGTAACTGAGCATAGTTTGAAAGTTTTTCAGAGGGTACCAAATGACAGATTGAAAATATCGTAAACATTGGTAAACAGCAGTATGAATTTATGAGGAAGAGAGGGACTGTGGATACCATCTCTATAGAAAGGCAGCGACTAGAAGAGGCTAGAGGGAAATAAGAAGCTCTTCTGTGCCTTTGTAGGTCTAGAGAACGCTTATAATAGAACACCAAGAGAAATTATGTTTAGGTTCTTGTGGAAGAGGAAACCCCTAGACAAGTTGGTTAGAATGGTAGAAATGATGTCCAAAAGAACAAGAACAAAAGTAATATCAGCAGTTGAGGAAACAGGAACCTTTTAAGTTAATGATGGATTACACCAGGGGTCAGCATTAAACCCGTTTTAATTGCGCATGTCATGGATATGTTGAGTGAAGAGATCTGAAATGAAGAGTTGTGGGAGTTGCTACAGACAGATGATTTGGCAAACATGCTGGAAATAAGAGAGACTTACAGAGAATGGTTGTAGAGTGGATGGAGACTTTGAAGAGGAGTAGCTTGAGTGTAAATGTGGATAAGACAGAGTAGTATAGAAGTTAGACACAGGATAGCCATACATGAAATTAGAGGGCTGGTTATAAAACAGGTAGAACACCTCGGATACTTGGGATTGATTTATAAGTTAGGATGGGGGATTTGCAGCTGAAGTTGAGAATAGATTAAAAACAGCTAGGAGGAAGAGTGGTATGTGATCAGAAAAGGCCAATCAAATTAAAGGTGGTGATCTATAGGACAGTAATTAGACCAGTGTTAATGTATGGATGGGAAATGTGGACTCTTAAGACGAAAAGAGGTAGCCAAGCTTGATAGAACAGAGATGAGAATGCTGAGGTGGTTCCAAGAAACCTCGTCCGGTTTGATGGACGTTAGCCACTCGTCCCAACCAGCGGGTGGATGATGTTTTGTGTGAACGAGGACCTGTATTGTACCCGTTCGTTTCGTGGCCTACAACCCCGACTTTTCCTCATAGTATAGAGTCATAGAAATTAGTTAGTTTGTTGTTGACACCATGTATTAGAGGTTAATTGAACTTTTTCAAGGGTATGAGGAGATGTTTGACATGGCAAACAAGATGTATAGAAATAATTTACATAAATAAAAGATATGGAAAATTACTTGAGAGGCATTAAATAAAACAGGTAAGTTTATCGCAATTTTAATATTCTTGGCATGGTGCATAAAGCATTATGAAGTTGCATAACTTATTTTATCAATAAAGTTATCAACCAACATCTTGACGTGTCAAAATTATCGTAATTTACTCGTTTTTCACGTGACAGAGTCTAAGTAAACAATGAAAACCGCGCGCTGGTAAACGGATACAGAACGCCTTGTGTGAATGTACAACATTTCGACGGCGGTTAGCCACCACCCAGCCTGTCAGAAAGAAAACGGATCGTGTGAATCGGCCTTTACCCTCCAACTCAACTAATGCTGTCAGTTGAGCTTAGAGTGTGAATAAGTTGAGATGGGGGAAAAGAGTACTACATTTAGTTGTAAAGAAAGTTTTTTCTATATGAAATTTACAATTATTTTAAAACATTATTGCTGTGTTTCCGTGATCTAGAGGTTTCTTTTTTGTGTGTTATCCATAAAATATCTCTGCAATTTTTTTTCAAGGCCATCACCAAGAAAAGCATTTTCAATGGCAGCTTTTGCTGCTGCTAGGCTATAACGTAATCATTTTTTTTCCGTTTTCTTATATAGAGTTCATTTATTTTTCAAATATTGGTCAAAATCAGTTCGAAGATTCATGACTGTAATAAGAATTTAACGTTGAATGAACTCAATTCTTTGTTTGCTACTCGGCTCCAAAGGAGTTTTATAAGAAAAGTTGATGCAATTTTTTCATGCTCATGGATGTTTTATCTTACAAACGTAACATTAGTGTTCCTACAAAAATTATAGTACATGTATGATATATATATATATATATATATATATATATATATATATTATATATATATATATATATATATATATATATATATATATATATATATATATATATATATATATACAAATATATATATATATATATATATATATATATATATATATATATATATATATATATATATTCTATATATATATATATATATATATATATATATATATATATATATATATATATATATATACATAAATACATATATATATATATATATATATATATATATATATATATATATATATATATATATATATATATATATATACATATATATATGTATATACATAGATCTAAATATATATATATATATATATATATATATATATATATATATATATATATATATATATATATATATATATATGTATATATATATATATATATATATATATATATATATATATATATATATATATATATATATATATATATATATATATATATTCTCTGCAGACTTACTTTGAATGAAATCTAGCCTACGACCCTCTGGATGAACATGACAATAAAGAAATAGATGTTTCTGTAAATCTCCCCCTTAAGGATCCGGATGCAGACACTGACTAAGACTCAGATGCTTCAGATGATGAAGTTACGTGCAATCCTGATCATTTGCCCGGAAGGATTCTCGCCACAGACATCACAATTGACAAATTGAAAGAAAAAGTAAATAACCATGTCGACTGCATAAATCTTTTCTGGACTGAACAATGGATTGAAGAACTTTATCATCAGAGCACAACATATGCAGAACAAAAGTCGCTCTCTAAAGATCACATCACACCACAAAATATGAAGATTTTCTTTCTATTCTTCTACTTTCTGGCTACGACAAAGTTCCCTACCGAAGAATGTACTTGTCTGAAACTCCTGATGTATTCAATAACTTTGTTCCTAAAAACATTAGGAGAGATACATTTGATAAAATTCTTAGAAGCCTTCATTTTGCTGACAACATGAACATGACCGACGACCGATTTTACAAGGTAAAAGATGTTTCTTCTTATACTATAACCTCAGATTATGGTTTTGATGACTTATCACATAAATAATGTTTGTCGATTTATTTCTCCTCTTTTGTATGATATACTGAAGAACTGAAATGTATTGACCAATAAAACCTTATGCTTATTAGGGCATTCTAAATTTTCAGGTAAGTCCATTTTCCCAGCACCTCAATAATATCAGCAATCTTCAGCTTCAGCAATAATTCCATAGCATAGAAGAAATTATGATCCATTATTATGGAAAACATCGGGCTAAGCAGTTTATAAGAGGGAAACCGGTAAGATTTGGTTTCAAAGTTTGGGCTGTATGTACTTCAGACTCATCTCTTCTCTATTGTGAGCCCTATTGCGGGTCTGACACTAAAATCCCTGATATAGGACTGGGCTAAGGTTCAAATGTCGTAGTAGAGATGTCTAATGAGATCAATTTATAGGCTGGCCAGCATGCAGTGTTTGAGAATCTCTTCACCTCATAACCATTGCTGGAAAATTTAGCAAATCGAGGAATAGGAGGTAAGAGCACACTAAGAGGATCGTCTTCATGGTGCCCTACTAATGGAAAAGAAGTAAAAGGAGAAGAAAGAATATTGTGGGTACATTGAAGAGGCACTTACTGGTAACACATCAGTAGTAAAATGGAAGGAAGATAAGGTACTTGCTGTGGCTTCAAACAAAGTAAGAATGCTTCCAGTACAAAAAACAGGGCGATGGAGCAAACTTGAGAGAAAGCGTATTGAGGTTGATATGCCCAATTCCATTCAGGTATATAATAAACAGATGGGTGGTGTTGATATATTTGATCAACAAGTATCGGCCTATAGAATTCAAATTCGTTCAAGAAAAGGGTGGTGGCCAATCTTTGTTTGGAGCATTAATGCTGAAGTTTTCAATTCATGGATGCTTTACCGTAAACTGGGAAATATAATCCCTTTGCCAGAATTCATCTGGCATTTTGTAATTGCTATAATGAAGCAATATGGTGCTCCTCGTACATCTCCTGGCCGTAAGAGACTGTCTGCTGGAATTGCAAAGGATTCCGTGTGGTTTAATGGTGAACAGCATTGGACCAAGAAAGGAGACCAGCGTCACTCAAGATGCCGCAAATATTCTCGACGCACAAAATACATTTGCAATATGTGTTCTGTAGCTCTTCATCCGGTAACGGGCAAGATTAGTGATGATAATTACTAGAGACAATGAAGTTATGTTTGAAATACTTAGGTTTAATGTAAAATTATATTGTATGTCAAAAAAAAAAGAAAAAAAAAAGATTTTGTGCATTTAAAGTGCCTGGTGGCAGTAAGATATGCTATATGATTGAATTTTTTATGTACTATAACTCAGATAGAATTTGCAGTTCTTTTCTTAATAGGCATGATTAGTAATGATAAATACTAAGTACAATAAAGGGATGCTTAAAATACTTATGTTCGTTAAAAATCTATATGTTATGTCAAGAATGAAAAGATTTTGTTCATTCAAGTGCCTAGTGGCAACAAAGCTGCCATCAAATAAATCATACTTAAGAAAGGATATTTTTATGGTGATGATTTTATGTTGATAGTAGACCAAAATAAAGTATTTTCTGCAAATATGGTGTTTTTAAAACCAATAGATAATTCTCGTCCTTAATGGGTTAAGTCAATACCTAAGCATAGAAATGGCAAATATTAAGGTTAGAGGAGTCCTATTATATGAATTTCCGATGAACAGTAAAGTACACCAAGGAAATGCGTTGTCACCTATGCTGTTTATCCTCCTCATGGATATTATAATGCATGGAATAGTTGGGGATGGTGGAAAAGCATTGGACTGGATTTGTAATAAGAATTTGGCTGACATAGAGTATGATGATGACGCTGTCCTTATTCTCAGAACACCTCAGGATTTTCAATGTTTGCTCACAAGAATGCATAAAATATCACCTGAGTTGGGCTCAAGGTAAATATAAGAAAGAGATGATAAGAATGGAATATGTAATGAAGATGAAATATCATTGGAAGGAAAAAGGATTGATGAGGTAGGATCATTTAAATATTATGGAACTTTGATCTCTAATACAGAGCCTTTAGAATTTAAGTTTAATGAGAGATTGAAAAAAGCAAATGAGGCTAAGGCGATATTAAGTAAAATTTTGGAAATAACATTGCCTGAAATTACATAGAAAAGTCAGGCTATATATCAGTTTATTTGAGATCGGTGTTAATGAATGGACATGAGTCATGGTAAGATAATGAAAATTTATCAAACAAATTTTGTAGATTGAGAACGAAACCCTCAGAATAATATTGGGAGTTAAATGGCAGGAGAGGATTAGAAATGAAGTTATAAGAGAGATTACTCGAGTGCCATATGTGGATGAGATCATGGTGAGGGGTAGAGGGAGATGGTTTGGACATGATCTCAGCACTCCCCGAGAGATTAATACGCCAAAATTTGATTGGGCTCTACAGGGCACTAGAAGAGTTGGAAGACCCAGGCCTATATGACTGAGGACTATGAAGCGTGACGTGGGAGATGATGAATGAATAGGTATGGATATAAAAGCTCACGATAAATACGACTGCCTTAGTCTAAAGCCTGGTTCACACTATGACAGTAATTTAGTCAAGTGGTGAGTAGTTTAGTTACTACTTTCCTACTAAACTGATCAATTTCGTTCGCACAACCAGTCAAGTAGAGTACATTAGTGTGTAAGGTATCGCAAGATGAACAGGCAACGCAGCAAAGCTAAAAGGCTAGTAAAAGATATTGCAATAGCTATTTCAGAGGAAGTGGAGGAAGAAATAAGTGTGTCAAAAAGAAAAAGATTATGGGAACGAAAATGGATTCAGAGAAGAAATCAACAAGGAGCTACTAATTCTCTTCTCAATGAATTAGAAGTAAAAGATCCTAGAGAATACTAATCAACATTCAGAATGAGTAAATAAAGTTTTGACTTTTTGTTGATGAAAGTGCAATCACAAATTCAACGAAATGATACCCATTAAAGGAGTGCAGTTCCGGCAAAAACCAAATTACAAGCAAAGAGGGCCTTGGAGTAAGAGAGAGAGAGAGAGAGAGAGAGAGAGAGAGAGAGAGAGAGAGAGAGAGAGAGAGAGAGAGAGAGAGTATTTGTATACAGTATCAATAAACAAAATATGAGCTCTGTATACCATACATACACTAATACACGAATTTTACGAGAGAGAGAGAGAGAGAGAGAGAGAGAGAGAGAGAGAGAGAGAGAGAGAGAGAGAGAGAGAGAGAGAGAGAGTATTACAGTATCAATAAATTTTAGTGTTGTCTCTTCATTCCATAAAAGTACCATTTCTGCGGCAACCTACAACTCATGAACTCCACTAAATTACTAAATTCAACACGTGTACTCACTGGTTTAGTGGACGAATGACAAGTGGGCGGAGCTACTACTTGACCGTAAAAATAGAACATTTTGGATCGACTAAACACTATATCACTAAATTGCTTACTTAACTACTTGATTAAACTGTTTGGTGTTCAGGCACGTTTAGTAGCTAAATTACTCGCCACTTGACTAAATTACTGGCATAGAGTGAATCAGGCTTAACCGAGGCCTTTTCGTCAACAGGCATAGGATATATATATATATATATATATATATATATATATATATATATATATATATATATATATATATATATATATATATATATATATATATATATATATATATATATATATATATATATATATATACATATATGTATTATGTACACACACACATATATATATATATATATATATATATATATATATATATATATATATATATATATATATATATATATATATATATATATATATATATATGTTTGTGTGGGTGTATTATGTATATATATGTGTGTATGTTTTATATATATATATATATATATATATATATATATATATATATATATATATATATATATATATATATATATATATATGTATGTATGTATATATATATTGTGATATCCCCATATGTTGTACATATGCTAACATATCTGATTTGTCTAAAGTATATTTTTCCATTTTCTTTGTGAATACATCACCTTATTTCAGCGCCATCTTCATTCCATTCTTCTCATTATCTTTTGTTTACACTCACCTTCCTGCTGTAAATCATCCCTGTTTTCTTACCTTACATGTTATAAGGTAACCCCAAATTTATTGTTTTGTTAGAATACATTGTTCTCACCACGAGATTCATCTACCTTACTCACCCATTCACTTTGCATTGCTTATTATTGTTGTTTTGAAGTGCTTTATCATTATTTTGTTTAACGTAAGATTAAAGTTTTGTTTATAACATAGTTTATTGTTCCTGTCCTCCAATTATCCTGCTATTGGTGCTTCTGTTGTCTGCAACCAGCTTTAAGAAGATACATTTGATCATAATCAACAATCTTATACACTCGTAATAAGAAACAAGTGAATTTGGAAGTCTATCCATATGACTTCTATTTTGTTGTGTGAAGAGAACTACCGCCCATTATAAAGGGGTAATTGTTTGCACAGTGGTTCGTCACATAATAGTTGGGGGCCTGTCCGGGATCTGATGTGCGATCTGATGTGTGATATGATTCATCAAATTTATATCAAGTGATTGAATCGTGAAAGAACAGTTCCAGTGATTATGAACAGTATCGAGTGTTGTGTTGTGGCGTACCAAGGATAAAGGACGACAGTAATAATTCCAAGGTAAGGTAGATGTCTCGTCTCCCTCTCATTAGACATTTATGTATAATATATGTCTGGGTAGTCATTTGGTTGTAAGAGGAACAAGTCACGCTTAATATAGTTAAGACTTAGGTATGCTGATTGTCCAGCTTCTAAACCACCCTTATTAATTGAAGATGCCCCCAGTAGGTAGCTTTTAAAGTTTCGCCTACTCAAATCTCGTATCTCAGAGATTTCTCATAAAAAAAAATCTGAAGCCCTAAGATTTTGCCATTTCTTAAAATCGCCATTCAAAAGTGATATTTAGGAAATCAAGTCAAATTTCATTATATGTGATTTACTAAATTAAGTTTCATTATAAGTGAAATTTCCTCCATCTCTATTTCATTATGAAGTGATTTATTTTGTTATATGAATTTCGTAAGTGAAATTAGCCAATTTCCAATTTCGGAGATTTTCGTAATTCCAATCGTTATTTCTAGTCAGGAAATTAACTTGTATATTGTTTGGTGTTAAAAGTACTATTTTGGTGTACAAATAACATTTACGTGTCGGTAAATGAATATTTAGATACTTGTGTTAAATTACTCCTGTTATATCTATAAAGCGCATACTACGTATTTTGTCCAGTTTGCGCATTATTCTGATAATCAATTACTTTAAACTAGGTGTTGACTATTAACTAGATACTTTATCATAACGAGAATATAGTATTTATATAAATTAAAATGTAACATTGAAAAGTTATCGTATTTAAGCTGGTATGAATTAAAAGGAAATGTAAACTAGAACGTGCTAATTAGGAATGTTTAAAAGTAAAAAATACCTTTGCGTTTTAAAGCCTTGTTTACCGATTCGGTAAAATTGTTGTAAAAGTTTGTGATGTTAAGCGTGTCGTTTGAGTAATTATGAAGTAGTTAGCCGCGTGCTCAAGATCTCGAGTATAAAAAAAATAATTGTTCAGTCGTTAACTGTGAATAAAAGTTTTAATAGTATTATCGTAAGTTTCGCGAGACTTAATTTTGTATTTAAGCTATTTTTGTGTAAGGTGATCTAATCATATAATTTTGTAATTTTGTGATCTCTCGATCTTGTAATTTTGTGATCGCTATTTTGTATTTCTGTGATCGAAAGATTGTTATTTTGCGATCGTATGATCTTATACTTATTCTTGTAAAGTTTGGATATTTATTTTAGTTTGTACTTATCTTGCGCCACAGGCGACATTCAAAATGCCTTTCAACTTGCAACAATTTATTGTATCACCACGGGATCATGTGGAATCTCTCACAGTTGCCACAAAAACTGACCTAAAGAATCTAGCTCGCCATTATGATATACAGGTTCCCGCAACTGCCGTAAAATGTGTAATTCTCAGTCATATTTTGAACTTCCTTGTAGATGAAGATATTGTTCCAGAAGAAGAATTGACTGACGTTCGAGCTCTAACAGTTACCAATCCAAATGGTGACTTGGATAAACTAAGTCTACAGCTGGAGTTGGAAAAGATGAAGCTGCAAGCCGCAACTGCCGCCGCTGAGGTAGAAGAAAGGAAAGCCGCTGCTGCTGAACGAGCCGCAACTGCCGCCGCTGAGGTAGAAGAAAGGAAAGCCGCTGCTGCTGAAAGAGCCGCAACTGCCGCAACTCTGGTAGAACGAGAGAAAGCTGCCACAGAACGAGAAAGAGCCGCTGCTGCTGAACGAGCCGCAACTGCCGCCGCTGAGTTAGAAGAGAGGAAAGCCGCTGCTGCTGAGCGCAAGGCTGCTGCTGCTGCTTCCCTAGAACGTATCAAGGTGGAAACTGCTTTGGAGCAACAAGAAAAAGAAAGTGAACAGAAAAACAAAGCTCTCCGTGTTAGGCTGCAGATTGAGAGAGAAGCGGCCACATTAACAGAACGGGATCTGGCATTTATAAGACTGAAAGAAAAGGAAGAAGGTAAGCTAATTCCCGAACCCTTTGATGTGGGCAAGGTGCAGAAATTGTTGCCCACATTTGAAGAACGGGAACCTGATAACTACTTTTCTGTGTTCGAAGACACAGCCAAGAATCTCAATTGGCCTCAGGATAAATGGTATTTGATCATCCGGAACTCATTTAAAGGTAAAGCATTATCTGTATGTGCCACTATGTTAGAGGAACATGATTATTTCATAATTAAACAGGCAATCCTTGATGCTTATTCTATTACTGCTGAAGGATATAGGCAAATATTTCGTAATAGTCAGAAGCAAGTTCAGCAGACCTTTTTAGAATTTATGAATGGAAAGATTAAACAGCTTCAGAAGTGGGTAGACAAAGTAGATGTCAAAACTTTCGAGCAGTTGAAAGATTTAATAGTAATGGAGGAGCTCTTAAGGAAAATACCAGGTAGCATTAATGTGTATCTAAGAGAGCAGAATGAATATGACCCTAAGAAAGCCGCTTTAAAGGCAGATGACTATGCTCTTATTCATAAAGTAGGTAAAACCCCATATAGAGAAACTAGACCTAAGGAAACTTGTACATAATGCAAACAAGAAGGACATCATATTTCAGAATGTCCTGATCCACATTGTGCAGCTTCATACTTAAAGAGAAAACCTAATCCCTCAATTCTCTCCTAAGCAAATGAATCTGCCCAAACAGGAACCAAAACCTAAGGACGAGAAGAAAAAGACCTTCCATTGTGCATCACACGAGTCCCAAGCGTTTGCACCCTTCACTTGCTCAGGCAAAATAAATGGTAAACCTGTAACCATACTCAGAGACACTGGATCCTCTCAAACGATCGTCTCTCCTAAAGTAATACGACCTAAAGGTGAAACTCACAGGTATGTTGCAGTTAATGACTTAACCAGTAAGTCTATGTTGCCTCTCATTAATGTAAACCTTCGTTGTCCTTATTTCTCCGGAACTACTGATGTAGCTGTAAATTCAGAACTGTTACCATGCAAGAATGTAGATGTAATCCTGGGTAATGACATAGCTAACTCTGTTGTCTTAACAAACTTAATAGCAGTATCTCCAGGTGATGTTGTACAGGAAGAATGCTTAGCAGTGACACGAAGCAGTAAAAAGGACACCCCTACTGAATCATCATCAAACCCGTTGCCAGTCTCTGAACCTATGGATTTCAACGAGTTGATGAGTACATATAAGATCCATCCTGATTCATTTAACTACCAACAAAGGAAATATGTCACTCTACAGCAGTGTTTCAACCAAGTGAAACCAAAGGATACCAACAAGTGTTCTTATTTTTATATTAATAATAATGTACTAATGAGAAAATTCAGGTCCAGCAAGAACAGTCATCTAGAAACCTGGAAGGATCTATTCCAGGTAGTTGTTCCTAAGGATATAAGACCTCTGATCCTAGAATTGTCTCACTCTGCTGACTCTCATCTTGGTATCACTAAAACATATGAACGCATCAGTCAAGACTTTTATTGGCCAAACATGAAGAATGACATTAAAGAGTACGTAAAAACATGTACAACATGTCAAAAAGTAAGTAGTCCTAATGTAAAAGTACCAGTTGCACCCTTAAAACCTATACTTGTGCCTAAAGAACCTTTCAGTAAGATCATAGTAGATTGTGTAGGCCCTTTGCCTAAGACAAAAAGGGGACATGAATACTTGCTTACGGCCTTATGCCCAACTACCCGTTATCCATTTGCAGTACCTTTAAGAAACATTTCAGCCAAGAACATCCTAAAGTCACTAGTGTCCATATTTACTGTTGTAGGATTTCCAACTGAACTACAATGTGATCAAGGAACCAATTTCATGAGTCATGCTTTTAAAACAGCTATGAAAGATTACCATATAACCCAAGTCTCATCCTCAGCTTACCATCCACAGACCAATGGAGCATTAGAACGCACTCACCAGACCATTAAAAATCTTCTCCGGAAATACATCTATAGTTCAGGTAACGAGTGGGATTGCGATTTGGAACTGATCATGTACATCATACGAGGAGTTCGAAACCAGTCTACTGGTATGTCGCCTTTTGAACTACTCTTCGGTCGACGGCCACGAACTATCCTCAGTTCTGTCAAAGAACGCATCCTGAAGTTGGGAGATAATGAGGTACCTATTTCCCAATATATTTCAGAACTCAACAGGAAACTTTCAGATCTTCACTCCATTGCCAAAACTAACTTGATAACAGCTCAAGAGAGGATGAAGATTAACTATGATAAAAAGGCTAAAACCAGAAGTTTCAAAGTAGGAGATGCAGTGCTGCTATACCATCCGATTGCAGGCTCTCCTCTACGAGAGAAATACCAGGGACCATATACCATCACTCACCGTATCTCGCCAACCAACTATATAATCGTCACTCCAGATAAGCGTAAGTCTACTCAATTAGTCCACATAAACCTCTTAAAGGCATATTTGTCTCCAACAGCTGAAAGTAAAACGGTAATGATTACTAGTGCCTTACCATACATAGATTGTCCTATGGATCAATTTACAGATGATCCAATAACTGCATCTTGGCAGGATTCTCAAAACTCGAAGATCTTGGAAACTTATCAGACTATCTACAACCCTTATATGCATCAAAATGTAAATCTTTAGTAGCTTTATTCCATGAATTTCCTAGTATAACTTCAGATAAACCAGGCAGATGCACCATGCTAGATCATGACATCAAACTACAACCAGGTGCTGCACCCATTAAACAAGCTTTCTATCGAACATCACAGAAGAAATTGGGTATCATGAAAGAAGAAGTGAACTACTTGATAAGAGAAGGATTGGCAGAACCCAGTGCGTCACCATGGGCTTCCCCATGTCTCCTGGTAGGAAAGAAAAATGGTAAATTTCGTCTTTGTACGGATTACAGGAAAATTAATAATTTAACAATTAAAGATTCGTATCCTCTACCAAGAATACAAGATATCATTGACCAAGTAAGTAATTCGACCTACTTAACCCAAATAGATTTGTTGAAGGGTTATTACCAAATTAAATTGACAGAAACGGCAAAGGAAATTTCTTCATTTATCACTCCATTTGGCTTATTTAGTTATAACGTAATGCCATTTGGATTAGCCAACGCACCTGCCACCTTCCAAAGAGTAATGTCTTTAATTTTACAGGACTTGGAAAAAGTATTTGTATATTTAGATGACATCATTATTGCCTCTGACACCTGGGTAAACCATATTCAAAAGATAAAAGAAGTTTTCTCAAGGTTGAAACAACATGGATTAACGATCAACTTAGCAAAAAGTAATTTTTGCAAAGGTCAGGTATCTTACCTTGGTCATCGAGTTGGCAGTGGTAAAGTATTACCCCATGATGCAAATATTAGCGCCATAACTTCTTATCCTGTTCCAACTACCAAACAGGAATTAAAAAGATTTCTAGGTATGGTAGGATATTACTCTAAGTTCAGTCCAAATTTCTCACCGTTCACAGGACCACTATTTGCTTTAACTTCTTCAAAAGTAAATTTTTCTTGGAGCCAGCAACATGATCAAATATTTAACCAGCTAAAAACTTACTTGTCATCTCCTCCTATATTAATGGCACCTAACCTCACCAAACCATTCTATCTCCAAACAGACGCTAGTGATCTTGGATATGGGGGCATTTTATTACAGCATCCTGCTCCAATAACAGCCATAACAGGAAACCTGCCCCCACTAGCTGATCTGTTACCAGTCTCTTATTCCAGTGGACGATTTATGGGTTCCCAACTAAATTGGCCCACAGTGGAGAAAGAACTATTCGCCATCGTAGCTATCATCCAAAGATACGAGATTTATGTTGATGGACAAGACACGATCTACGTCTACAGCGACCACTCTCCTCTGTCGCATCTCCATAGGTCCACTACTCTCAACCCTAAACTTTTAAGATGGTCATACATACTATCTGCACATAATATCCAAGTAATCGCCATATCAGGACGAGAAAACATTGTGGCAGACTCATTATCAAGGATAACCTCGGTTGATCCTCGGGAAATGGAAAAAAACAAAAACAAGGGGGGACTGTGATATCCCCATATGTTGTACATATGCTAACATATCTGATTTGTCTAAAGTATATTTTTCCATTTTCTTTGTGAATACATCACCTTATTTCAGCGCCATCTTCATTCCATTCTTCTCATTATCTTTTGTTTACACTCACCTTCCTGCTGTAAATCATCCCTGTTTTCTTACCTTACATGTTATAAGGTAACCCGAAATTTATTGTTTTGTTAGAATACATTGTTCTCACCACGAGATTCATCTACCTTACTCACCCATTCACTTTGCATTGCTTATTATTGTTGTTTTGAAGTGCTTTATCATTATTTTGTTTAACGTAAGATTAAAGTTTTGTTTATAACATAGTTTATTGTTCCTGTCCTCCAATTATCCTGCTATTGGTGCTTCTGTTGTCTGCAACCAGCTTTAAGAAGATACATTTGATCATAATCAACAATCTTATACACTCGTAATAAGAAACAAGTGAATTTGGAAGTCTATCCATATGACTTCTATTTTGTTGTGTGAAGAGAACTACCGCCCATTGTAAAGGGGTAATTGTTTGCACAGTGGTTCGTCACATAATAATATATATATATATATATATATATATATATATATATATATATATATATATATATATATATATATATATATATATATATATATATATATATATATATATATATATATATATATATATATATATATATATAATGTCCGGTCACACTGAACGAAATTGCTAGAATAACTACTTACTTTCTTCCTATCCCTCGGGTAGGGCGGAGAGGGAGTAGTCTTACGCAGGTGGGAAGGGATACGCCGAGAGGTATTCTCGGAAACCATAACTGTTGTGTTATAGTTAGGAAAGTGGTGGGAAGGGCTGAATCTCCGTTTGTGCGTCAATATCTATTATTATTATTATTATTATTATTATTATTATTATTATTATTATTATTATCATTATTATTATTATTATTAATCTCTAAGCTACAACCATAATTGGAAAAGAAAAATGCTCTAAGCCAAGGGGCTCCAACAGGGAAAATAGTCCAATGAGGAAAGGAAACTAGGAAAAATAAAGTATTTTGAGAGCAGTAATATTAAAATAAATATCTCCTGTATAAACCATAAACATTTTAACAAAACAAAAGGAAGAGAAATAAGAAAGAAGTGTGTGACAACGTGTACCCTCAAGCAAGAGAACTCTAACCTAAGACAGTGGAAGACCACGGTACAAAGGCTATGGCAATTCCTAACACTAAAGACCAATAGTTTCCTTTTGGAGTGGCGTCTCCTAGAAGAGCTGCTTACCATAGCTAAAGAGTCCCTTCTACTCTTGCCAAGAGGAAACTGGCTACTGAACAATTACAGTGCAGTAGTTAACCCCTTGAGTGAAGAAGAATTGTTTGGTAATTTCAGTGTTGGCAAATGTACGAGGGCAGGAGAAAATGTAAAAAATAGGCCATACTATTCGGTGTGTATAGACAAAAGGAAAATGAACCGTAACCAAAGAGAAGGATCTAATATATTATCGTCAGGCAAGTCAAAGGACCCCATAACTCTCTAGCAGTAGTATCTCAATGGGTGGCTGTTGCCCTGGCCAACCTACTACCTATGTAAATATTCAGTATAGTAGTTTATAAATATGTATAGTATATATATATATATATATATATATATATATATATATATATATATATATATATATATATATATATATATATATATATATATTATATATATATATATATATATATATATATATATATATATATATATATATATATATATATATATATATATATATATACATGTGTATATATATATTTATATATAAATATGTATATATATATATATATATATATATATATATATATATATATATATATATATATATATATATTTTTTTTTTTTTTTTTTGGGGGGGGGGGGCCCCAGGCCATGTCGTCCTGATGGAAGTTCCTAATAGGTAGCTTCCTAGGGTATATTTGACTACAGTGATATTCCCAGAGAATTTAACTTATGGTATCCAGATTTCTAACTCCTGGAGCGAATATCCCTAAATAATCTCACAGGGATATCGCATAATATCAGAGGACGTATTCTTGACACGTCACATAGCTATCTTCACCCCAAACAGTATTAAGGCTTCAAGGGGTTACAGTGACTAGAATCTGAAACGAGAATGAAAAGAGAGCCGCTCATAAGGCATCTCTCCTATTCCGTTTCCTGTGTGTATCTGATGAAGGCGGTAGCGTCCTCTTTATTCCTTTTCGTGTAGCTCTACTACTCGGTGTTTTCCCTTTTGTTCTCTCGTTATTTTGGATTTAATTCAACATTTTGATGACTTCTCCGGCCTCATCTGCCTCTGGAAAGTTGAGTATTATCTTTACTATGTATAAATGTAAGCTCTTGTCGTTTTGAATTAAATCTAAAGTGATATTAACTTAAACAAGAGCTGTTGCCTACCGGAGGCATCCTGGATGCTATCGCTCGCTATTTATGGGTCATTTAGTTAGCTAGAGCGACGTTCCCGGTTTGTTATGCTTTAATAATCTAGCTATTTAGCTCTTCTAGCAATGCTTATATAATGCCGTTAGTTTTTAGTTCGGTGATTTATGTAACCGATCTTGCCCTTCGCGAGGCTTAGTAGCCTAGGCATCTGGCCCTAGTACTTTCATGCATGATACTGTATAAGTTTTTCCGAGGGTTATTTTATTGAAGCTATAGGCAAATATTTTATACATGTAAGATATTGTTGAATATTCTTTCCAAGATTGTATACGAGAGAGCTTCGGTGAATTAGGTAATCGATTCTCACCGCACCTAGGCTAGTAACCTAGGTACAGTAGTATACTTTCGCACATCCCCGATTGTTCTTTTCTCCTCCGGAGGCTAAGTTCAATCCCTCTCTCCCTCTGAGTAAGCCTTAGGCTTAATCCTAACGGTTCTATCTGTATAATAATTCAGGTATAACTATACTAGGATATGTCTGTCCTGACCTGATAACCAGAGTGACTGCTTTTTTGGGTTAGGGCAGAACATCAGAGTTTCTAGTCTGTGGTCTGCTTCTTCCTAGCATAGAGAGTGAGTCTCCCTTGCTAGGTTAGGGGCGGATACAGGAAGCTTTGCTTCCCTAGTCCATGTCTGAAGGATTCTGTACGAGATGATTCCTTCCTCTAGTGGCCTAGCAGACTGTCCTGTGTTGTATTTCTCGGGCTGGAGAATGAGTTTTCTCTGTTGCCCGGCGAAATAACTTCACCTTACTTTGTTCTGGTTTGGAGGAGGATAGCAAGTATTGCCAGACTTCTCCCTAATAGACAACTCTAGGTTAGGATAAGCTTCCCTAACTGCTGAGTGTGTCTCTTCTTAGAACGAAGTTTATAGGACCCTTATCCCTTCCCCACCTATCTTTCTTTTATTTTCTTTTGGCCGCAGTCCTACTTCCGTTCCTAGTGTAGTTTAGGATGGAGGACCGGCTCAGCCCTCTGCCAACTGGCATTTACGTGTCGGCCGGCAGAGACCCCTTGTTCTTTGCAGAGTGAACCCCAGACCTCCCTTGGTCTCCCTTCCATGTCTGCCGGTAGAGTCCGGCAGGCTATGGATTCTTTGGAAGCCTGAATGCTACATTCTCCCCTTCCATAAGTTCACTCTTTCTGGATGGAAGGTCGTATGGCAATGCCGCCTTATAACCTTACATCCATATTGTTTCTCTGACTATTGTGTTGTACCCCTAACCCGGCTGCCGGCTTAACAGCCGACAGCCGAGCAGGTGGAGGTTCTCTGGTTCTAAGCTACTGCCGATGGGCATGGGTATTGCTTCCTTTGCCTACCGGTAGTGGAAACACATCCCGAATCTGCTGGCCACAACGATTAGCGGCTGGCAGCCGGGTATTAGTGTTTTCAGCTGTCGACCGGCAATGATTGCTGGCTGGCACGCATTTGCAAACCAGTGGGCTGCCGCCTATTAGTTAAAGGTAGTATATCTTTGAACTATACAGGGGTAGATGCCGGCCGGCACAACAGCATGCGATGTGCAGTAGTTACTATATTTGTAGTGTAGTACACACTGCATTAGTAAAACTGTAGTACAGAGTTTGTGATAACACTAAAGTTCTTCAACATACTTAATGTTATCTTGTACAGCCTTTTGTTGAGACCGTACAATATATAGAAAGTGAGTTCTTTCTGTATTCTTTCTACACCTTAAATTCCCGTTTAGGAAATTACATAAGGTATTCTAGAATAGAATTAACCTTAGTTTTAATATCTTGGGAGGTTACAGCAATTGACTGGACAGGAAATACAAGTATGTGTCTTTCTTTCTTTTATAGCTTTTCTCTATAAGCTGCATGTTTCAATATAAGTGAAAAGCCTTCACTTGCTACTCATGGATTTTTCTCTTCTTTACAGGAGGACCATCCGAAGCGCGAGAGTGTGTTCTGTAATGTCCGCAGTAAGAATTTCTGTGGACATCAACTTTGCAGGAGGCACGCAGCATGCGCAGCCTCCAGAGGTGATCTCCGGTATTGGGACCCTCAGGTTTGTACAGCCCTAAGTCGACGGAGTCAAGGGATGCTGATAGGGAAAAGTTACGAACCTGGGTGAGGGGTTTTCAGAAAAACACCTCAGCCCCCTACCTTCCAAACGAGAAGATGAGGGCCTACCTTTTCCCTAAAGCATCGGCTGATGCAATCATCCCCCAGCCTCAGGTGGAGATATCAACTGCCCAGAATCCGGTACATTCTGAAGTCTCGGCCGCCCTTCAAGACATCCAATTGGACGATAAGATGTCGGAGGTGTCAGATTCTACTGATAAGGACCTTCTAGGAGAAGGTCAGGAGGAGGAGCTGTTCCAGGCTCCTCAAGTAGAAGAGGAAGAAATCGACGAGGTGTCGGTTACATCAGTTCCGGACCCAGAACCTGTTCCCTCTACATCGTCTGCTATCCCAGATGAACTGGGAAGGACTCTTTCTTCCATTGTTGAGATGATCTAACAAATTCAAAGGAAGAATGATGAGAAGGAAGATGCAATGAAACTGGAGATACGCAGACTTGCAGCATCACGTGGGCTCCAGAAGCGGCTCAGCGTGAAGGATCTTCCTTTGTGCTTTGATACCAATCCTTGGAGGTATGCCGAACACATGCCAATGACAACCGGGAAGATCGGGATTTCAGAAAAGTTGGGAGCAATTCCCCTGGAAAAGGTTGAATTTTGCCCAACAAAGATTCTTATCAGGACTGCTATGTCCGTCTTAGGAAAGAGCCAGCCTCAAAGGAGGAGACAGAGCCAAATGAGGTCATAGTTTTTTTACCATAGTAAAGCTCAGGCATTAGTAGCGAGCTCGATGAAAGAGAGGGGCTTCACTAACTAAAAGGTGACAGCCTTGAGTAAGAAGCTTTCCTCTTTTGTGGCCTCTCCTACCAGAGCCTTTCCCTTCATGGAAAAGGGATATAAGGCAGCCTTAAAGGCGGTGGAGGCACGGAAACCATACCCTTCCTTGGAGGAGTGCAAGCCGTTATCTCTGACATTGCCCTTAGATCAAGAACACTGGAAGGACGTACACCTTACCTTTTCAGTCGGGAAGCTGGAAGCTGTCGGAGGTTCTTTTGCGTAGAGAGCAAGAGACAGAAAGACTTGCGGCATCGATGTCGTTGCAGATGACATTAGAAACGATGGCAAGTGACCCCAAGAACCAGGACATGTTCATGGTAGTGGCCAAAACCCATCTGGCCACAGTTACAAAGGATCTCTATAGCTTTATTAAAGCTAGGAGAGCCTGTAGAGAGTTTTTATTCGCCTCGGCTGCGGTGAGACACGAACCGAGATAACTGATCTCCTCTCGTATCTGGGGTAAAGACCTCTTTCCCAATGAAGTGGTTAAAGAGGTAGTAGACAAGGCCGCCACAGAGAATAGGAACCTTCTCAAAAAGTGGGGCTTAGATCTTAAGAGAAAGTCTTCTCCAGATGAAGGTCCCCAACCCAAGATGAAGACAAAAAGGCCTAGGATATCCTCTCGGCCAGCTAAACCCTACCGACAGCAACTTCCTGTGCCCGCGATCCCTCAGATAGTGGCACAACCTCCAACCACGTACCAGGTGGTACCTCAACAAGTGGCGACACAGTCGCCAGTTTTTAACCCAGCCTTCGAAAGGCAGACTTCTTCCTTTTGTTCGAAAGCTAGAGGAAAAGCCAGAGGTTCTTCTAGACGCCCTTCAAGAGGAAGAGGATACAGGGGAGGACATGGTCAAGGAGGCAAGGCCTCAGGTCCACAACAGCAGAAGTGAGATACTTCCAGTAGGAGGGAGACTACAGCTATTTAGGGATCGCTGGTCTTTCGATCCCTGGGCCCACAGCCTAATAAAGAATGGACTAGGTTGGAGCTGGAGCAGTCCTCCACTTAATTTCCTTAATT
This sequence comes from Palaemon carinicauda, assembly GCF_036898095.1. NCBI lineage: Eukaryota > Metazoa > Arthropoda > Malacostraca > Decapoda > Palaemonidae > Palaemon > Palaemon carinicauda. The sequence goes on from NC_090736.1 coordinate 86,514,737, forward strand.
CTCCCAACACTCAACCCCCGTTCTGGAAGAATATGTCCGAGAACTCTTAGACAAAAGAGTAATCCGGAAAGTTAAGTTCATAAAATTCCAAGGAAGGCTGTTTTGTGTTCCAAAGAAGGACTCAGAAAAACTCAGAGTCATTCTAGACATGTCGCCACTCAACAAGTTCATAGTGAACTACAAGTTCAGAATGCTCACGCTTCAACACATAAGGACCTTACTGCCCAGAAGGGCATATACTGTCTCTATAGACTTGTCTGACGGTTATTGGCACGTTCCAATTAATCGTCACCTCTCCTCCTACCTCAGCTTCAAGTTACATAGAAATCCTTACGCCTTCAGAGCCATGCCTTTCGGGCTAAACGTAGCCTCAAGGATTTTCACGAAGCTCGCGAAAGCAGCCGTCCATCAATTACGCCTAAAGGGGGTCCAAGTAGTAGTCTACTTGGACGATTGGCTGGTGTGGGCAGCATCCAGGACAGAATGCATGCAAGCTTCTAAGATAGTGATGCAGTTCCTGGAACATCTGGGATTCAAGATCAACATCAAAAAGTCTCGACTTTCTCCAGCTCAAAAATTTCAGTGGTTGGGAATCCACTGGAATTTGGAGTCACGTCGACTTTCCATTCCTGGTAAGAAGAGGAAAGAAATAGCAGGATCTGTCAAGAGACTATTGAAATCCAAACGGATATCAAGACGCGAACAGGAGAGAGTGCTGGGCTCTCTACAGTTTGCTTCGATTACAGATCCAGTGCTAAGAGCACAGCTAAAGGATGCAACAGGAGTCTGGAGAAAATATGCATCAAACGTGCGAAGAGATCTAATAAGACCACTACCGACTCGACTGCGAACACTTCTCAAGCCGTGGTCCAATGCCAATCAATTGAAGAAATCAATACTTCTTTAACCTCCTCCCCCGTCAGTAACTATCCACACAGACACTTCAAAGGAAGGCTTGGGAGGTCACTCTCATCAGATGAGAGTCCAAGGAGCTTGGTCCAATCTTTTCAATTCATTTCACATCAACTTTCGAGAAGCCATGGCAGTACTTCTGACACTAAAGAAAGTTTCTCCTCGCCACTCGACCCACATAAGACTGGTTCTAGACAGTGAGGTGATAGTGAGATTCCTGAATCGACAAGGGTCGAGGTCACCTCAAATCAACCAAGTGATGTTGGCCATATTCCGTTTGGCGGAAAGGAAGAAATGGCACCTGTCAGCAGTTCACATTCAAGGGTTCCGCAATGTGACAGCGGACGCTCTATCCAGGTTTACACCTATAGAGTCAGAATGGTCCCTTGACGCAGTATCGTTCTCCTTCATCTCGAGTCAAGTCCCGGAGCTGCAGATAGACTTATTTGCGATGAAAGACAACAAGAAAATAGATCGTTACGTGTCCCCATACAAGGATCCGCTAGCAGAGTCAGTGGACGCTATGTCCCTGGACTGGAACAGATGGTCCAGTATTTATCTGTTCCCTCCGCACAACCTCCTTTTGAAGGTCCTCGATAAGCTGAGATCTTTCAAAGGGAAAGCAGCAATAGTGGCCCACAAGTGCCCAAATAGCATGTGGTTCCCTCTGGCATTGGAACTACGACTAAAATTCGTACCGCTACCAGATCCATCCCTGTCTCAGCAAGTACAGAAGTCGACTGTCTTCGCTTCATCCCAGAAAAAACGGAACCTACATCTCATGATTTTCTCTCCTTAAAGATGAGAAAAAGATTCGGTGTTAAAAGTCAGTTTAGACTTTTGGAGGAAACCAGAAGACATTATGAGGCTTCAAGGAAGAAACATATATCCTTTGTCAAGGAGAAGAAACCAAAAGAAATCTCGACAGATTCCTATTTATCAATCTTCATTCACCTTCATGAGCAAGGTTTAGCAGCCAACACAATTCTATTGTTTAAGTCTGCCTTGACAAGACAGATACCATATGCCTTATAGGTCGACCTTTCTAACGACGTTCTTAATGAACTGCAAAGGCCCATGCTAGGCTTAGCCCTTCAGCGCCTCCAAAGACCCTTTGCATGGTCAGTAGATAAGATTCTTCATTGTGTATAAATAATGAACAATGAGGAATGCACTTAGAAGATCTTGCATTTAAAGTCATATTTCTGCTTGTACTCGCTTTGGGGGCCAGAGTTAGGGAAATAGTGGCTCTCTCTAGAGAGGAAGGCCACGTCTAGTTCTTGGAGGGAGAACTGAATCTATTTCCAGACCCAACGATTCTTACCAAGAACAAGCTACCCACCAACAGGTGGGGTCCCTAGAGAATCTGCCCTGAAGGAAGATGCATCTCTATGTCCAGTGGAGTGCCTAAAGGTCTATCTTCATAGAACTTCAGACTTTATGGGAGGACAGCTTTTCAGAAGAGAAACCCTGGGTTCAAAGTTATCTATAACTAAGGGCGAAAATCACCCGTGTTATTCGCAGAACGGATCCAGACAGTACACTCGTTAGTCATGATCCGAGGAAAGTTGCCTCTTCCATAAAATTTCTTTAATTATATGGACTTTGAACACCCTTGTTCGTACACCGACTGGTAGTCATCCAAGGCGTTCTTTATGCACTATGCAAAGCAAGTGGAGCAACTTAAGAGGTCTGTGGTAGCAGCAGGTAGAATTCTTTAACCTTCTGTTTTAAATCTGTGAGGAACAGTGTATTTAATTTGGGACGATTAATTAAGAGGGTGCGTGTGTAGTCACTGTATGTTACTACACACTGAGCGATGGGCCACAAAAGTGTCCTTATGAACTGTTCCATTGACGTCGGTGAACTATAGCATAATACGGACACTTGTGCCAAGTGTTTCTTACGCTAGTGTAAATAAACAGTATACGGAATGTATCATTATTTTTGATAATTCAATTGAAGTGGCAAATCTGTTTCCTTGTAGACGAAGCAATATTTTCTGTTGACTGTTTTCTTTATGCTTTAATGCATATCATCCACTTTTTATAAATTTTATAAAGTTTGATCTGATATGTACGTTTATTAAATTTTAATAAACTAGTTCATAGTGAACCCTGCGTTTTATTCGCCCACACTCATTTTATTATAAATGTACTGAGCATTAAGATTAAAATATGGATATTTTTATCTTGGTATGTCTTTCGAGACTTTTCCCTGATTCAAGCAAAAGTCCACTCACTTTAACCCTTCCTTAGGAAGGGTTGACGTGGTACCCTAACGGGATAGTGGCAGAGATGCAAAATTTGTTTCTATGCGGATACAACCATTATCCAATAGTTAATAAGAGTAGTCACATTGGGGAAGGTATCACAAATTCATACTGACATTGGTGACTCTTATACCAACTTTGCAATGTATAGGGCGAGACCACTATACAAGCTTGTAATTTTGTCATCCATAGTTATTATGTACTCCTCGAGACTTTTTCCAGAGTCTAGTGTGCGGTAATTTGTTGTTAGCCATTCAATTGTGATATGATCATATCATTTCCCACTGACATGATATTCAAGAGGAGAATTGGAATATCATGCCCATTTCTGAGGCAGGCGAGTGGGCATGAGGGCTGTGCGGGACATGAATGGGGAAATCTGGATGGTTGAACTAGGTGCAGGGGGGAAATGACAGAAAAAAGGTTGGGAACCACTGGTCTAGACTAGATCGACATCCACCTGAGATTTTAAAAAGATAAAAACTCAGTGCTCCATTATAAGTATACTTTATTTTTTTCAACAAGTCAGCTTATTTCTCTTACGCCCTTAAACACCCTTAGAAAATTTTCTTACTGAATTAATGAAGATTAAATCTTTCTTCTACTTTAAATTTTAGAGGATTTTTTCATGTTTTGCAATCTTAATAATACATGGGAAAATCATTAACTTACTCGCAAGCGTTGCATATATGCCAGTAATGAAACACATAGAGTATATAGATTTATGCGCTGATTTTATACATCGGATATGATTTATAAATTTTTACCACCAGAACCAGCACCGAGACCTGCGAGGCCATTTAGCTCATCTCTGCAGCTGTGGAAAAATCATGGAGTTGCGCTATGAAAACTTGACAGACTGTACAGGAAAATGAAAGAAAGCTGAAATGGAGGTATAGTGGAACATTAATATATTGTGTGTATATATGTATACACACACACACATATATATACATATATATATATATATATATATATATATATATATATATATATATATATATATATATATATATATATATATATATATATATATATATATATACATACATATATATATATATATATATATATATATATATATATATATATATATATATATATATATATATATACATATATATATATATATATATATATATATACATATATATATATATATATATATATATATATATATATATATATATATATATATATATATATATATATATATATATATATATATATGTATACACACACACACATATATATATATATATATATATATATATATATATATATATATATATATATATATATATATATACACATATATATATATATATGTATGTATGGATACAGGTACTAATCCTACTTCAATAGAACTCAGAACGTTTTCCTCTCTTATACAACAGCTTTGTAAATTTCATTTTCATCATATGAATTATTCAAGAATAGTCAGGTTTCTCTCCAGGTAATACACAAAACCTATGTTCTTGCCGGCTTTTCCTATTGCATATCTGTATACAGAAAAAGGAGTTACACCACCCCCCTCTCTCTCTGTCTGTCTGATTGTCTTATTTACAAATACTATGCTTGTCATAATAATTATTTACAAATTACAAATGACCGACAATGCGCACGCGTGAAAGAACTATTAAAATATGATCCAGGGCACATTATTTAATCAAATGGACCAAAACATTGGTAATGGAGCTTCAAAAAACGTGATTGATTAAATGGGTGTAAAGTTATTGCCGAATACAGATTTACAAATCATGCAAATATTCCACAACGAAATCTCAAGCTGGATAAATGTGATCAATTAAAGCTGACTAAAAACACGTATCTAAATTCCAATTTAATTTAGGCTTTTAGTGCCTCTGTGAATCCAAATATCAAGACAAAATATTTTTTTTTCTCTCTCTCTCTCTTCTTGGTACCTACTGGAACAACCATTTCCTGGTAGCTACAAGACGCAGTTGTGATTTGAATGCAAATCCAAATAGAAATACAAACAAGTTCAGGAATTATAATTGATAAAAAGTTTCTCGACAAAATAATCATAATCCCCTTTTAGAAAGGTGTATCATGCACATGAGAAAAGCAATTAAGTAAAATACATAAATATCGTCCACTAATTTAAATAAAGTGAAAAATACTTTGGATTACGAATATTGACATGAGCTATCTGAGGACGTTTGCGTTGCAAATATGAAATAATCTTAACGATATTAAAGACTTAAGCTATGAATATTATGCTATGAAAACAACGATAAAACCGTTGTACAATTCTTCAATGACACAAGAAATCATTGCTAAGCGAAAACTGCGTCATCAAAAGAATTTATTTAAGAATACAATGCCCAATAAAGAGGGATACTCTGAAAAGAGTTGCTTTAATGCAATTCACAAAGAAGGCAGATTTCCCTGAGGAGAAAAATTAATAAAATAAAACACATGGAAGTAATTGGCTTGTGAATTCTAACTCCTTTCCCCAATCATAAAAAAAGAGTAATGCCCTGGAAATAATTTATTGAGGATAGCAATCCTAAAGAAAAGTGCATTGCTCTTGAATAAAAAGAAAATAAAACGTTTACGATTACAACCTCCATACAATATGAGCAAAGAAACATCTATCAATACAATGGCCACGAAAGTATGACACCTGTCAAAAGAAAAAAAAAATTGATTACAGTTTAATGTTTAATGGTCGTTCATGAATGGCAGAGTCAAGGGACCGTGACAATGCCCTATAGACTGACCATATATATTATAACCATTACTAGTTAAGCTACATCCTAGTAGGTAAAGCAGGATAATACAACCCCAAAAGCTCCAACCGGAAAAATAGCCCAGTGAGGAAAGGAAATAAGGAAACAGATAGAGTAGTGTTGCTCAAGCAAGAGAACTTTAAACCAAGACAGTTGAAGACCATGGTGCAGAGGTTAAAGTACTAATTAAGACTTGAGAAAAATTGCTTGATTTTGGAGTGTCCTTCTCCTAGAAGAGCTGCTTATCATAGCTAAAGTCTCTCTTCTACTCCTACCAAAAAGAGAATAACCACGGAACAATTACAGTGCAGTAGTTAACACCTTGAGTGAAGAAGAATTTTTCGGTTATCTAAGTGTTGTCAGATGTATGAGGAAAGAGGAAATATGTAAAGAATTATCCAGGCTATTCGTTGTATGTGTAGGCAAGGGAAAATGAGTCGTAAAAAGAGAGGTATCTAATGTAGTACTATCTGGCAAGTTAAAAAACCCATTAATTCTCTAGACTCTAGAGGTAGTATCTCAACGGATGGCCAACTTACTACCTTATAAATATATACATACGATCCGCGCCCTGGCTAGGACCAGACAATGATTGCTGATGACTCAATAGGCAGGCCTCCAGGCTCTCGCAAAACACCCATCCTTAACTCGAAAGGATGTTGAAGTTGCAGATACTACAAAAAATATCGATATTGAGCGGGTATGGATCCCCAGTCCAGGAGACTGCTAATAAGGAACGTTTCTCATAGGGTGGTACCTAAACCATGTGTTTACCGATACAACCACCAAGGAACTGTGGTGCCCTTAAAAATAATATATATACACATACATTTACGGTTTCTGTGACAATTCTTGAATCCCAAGAGATGACAAATTTATCAGTCAGGTTACCTTCAATTGTTTTAATAATGCTAATAGTTACCTAAATAGCATCTAATTCAGACGTAAATATTGATGCTTGAGTAAGTAATAAGAACTGACTTTTTCTCTGTGTGGACATGCTTAAGCACAGCAAATATCTGTACGTGTGGCGTCCCTCACAAGAATTCATTTCCATATGCAACCCACAAGGAAAGTGGATGCACCTAAAAACCATTATTTCACAAAATCCCAAATAAAGTGTGGTTCCCAAGAAAAAAATAAATTCTTTTACGAATAGAACACCCAGAGAAATGGTGTATACTAAAATTAATTCTTTTACGAATACCACCTCCATGAATGTATGGCGGCCATAAAAACATTGCTTGTGGTACTTTTGCAAAGAATTATTATGTGATTATAGCCCCAATGGATTGCAAATGTGTCTATGAATGCAATCCCAACAATGTGCATTTCCCCCAAAAAATCTTGTTTGTAAATAAGTCCCCAATTGATAGAATTCGTCTATGAATTGTGACGAGCCAAGAGTAGGTTGTTAATCAAAAGCGGTATGAAAGCAACTGAGTACTTTATCATAGACACATTGTGTATATATATACACTAGGTCCAGGCAAGAAGGTAAAAAAATACACCATGCTATTTCTTGTCCAACCAATAACCGGTTCTGTGAACAGTTAACAATGAAATAGGCAGACATGTTAATACAAGTTGCTGTCAGTGCGAGGAGATAGTGAAGATACAAAGGAAAATATATACAAAAAAGAGGAATATAATTACTATGTACGATCGTGTGACACACGGGTGGCACATGGCTCCCCATCTAAAAATGACATACTGTACATATTAAATAGGACGCCCTGATCTAGAGAGGCGAACTGTAGACGGGTCATCTGGCTGAAGATAAGCAGGTTTTAGACGATCAATGGAGACCCAGTCTTCTTTGCCCCGAATATTTAATTGGAATGCTTTTGGATTGCGTCAGATCACAAGGAAAGGGTCAGTATAAGGGGGCGTTAGCGTGGCTTGCTGGTGTTGTGTAGGAAGACGTGCGTTCCAGAGTGCAAGTCTGTCTGTATGTGATGCTTCGCTGGGGCCTTGTAAGTCTGGCGGCATGGAATAAATTTTTCCCTGACGTGACGTATGGGCTGCAGATCGTCGGAGGAGGTTGTAGAAGGGAAAAATTCGGCAGGGATGACCAACGGGATGCCATAAACCATTTCAGCTCCCGAGACATCCAGGGTGTCTTTAGGAGTGGTCGTTAGTCCCAGGAGGACCCAGGGAAGCTGTGTAAACAAGTTGGAGTCCTTGCAGCGGGACATCAAAGCTGCTTTGAGGGTGCGATGATAACGTTCAACCATTGGCAGCGGGGTTGTAGGCATGTGTCTGATGTAGGGTGATGCCCATGAGATTTGCTAATGATGTCCACAATTGAGAGGTGAAAGTGGTACCCCTGTCTGTAGTAATATGCTCAGGGATACCAAATCTTGCTATCAATCCTGAGAGTAAGGTAGATGTACATGAGGCGGACATTGCAGTTTCCATGGGAATGGCTTCAGGCCAACGAGTGGAATGGTCGATGACGGTAAACAGGTAACGATGTCCTTTTGATGAGGTTAGAGGGCCTACAACGTTATCATGAATGTGGGCAAATCGACACTGAGGTTGAGGAAAGGTGCCTAATCCTGAATCCGTGTGTCGATGTACTTTAGAAATATTGGCAAGAAGTACAGGTGTGGACCCAGTCCTTAGCATCCTTAGTAATGCCGTGCCAAATGAACTTTGTCTTCAGCTGCTGTACAGTAGAACGGCACAAGGGATGTGAAAGGACATGAATATATACTGTATATACCATCATCATCATCCTCTCCTCCTACGCCTAATGACGCAAAGGGCCTCAGCTTGATGTCGTCCGTCGTCTCTATCTTGAGCTTTTAATTCAATACTTCATACATCATCTCCTACTTCGTTCTTTACAGTTCTTAGCCATTTAGGCCTGGGTCTTCAAACTCTTCTAGTACCTTGTAGAGCCCAGCTTAACGTTTGGTGAACTAATCTCTCTTAATGAGTGCGAAGAGCGTGTCCAAAATATCTCCATTTACCTGCCATATATATATATATATATATATATATATATATATATATATATATATATATATATATATATATATATATATATATATATATATATATATATATATATATATATATATATATATATATATATATATATATATATATATATATATATATATATATATATATATATATATATACAGTATATACTAACAAACGTGATTTTCATAGTTTCACATATTGAGCCACCTAGAAATTGAATTCATCGACTAGGATAACAAGTGCAGGTTAATTAGTTTTGAGTCTATTGTACATATTCCTGTCGAACTTCGGTTTATACTTAGAATGTAAATCAGCCCATCTGACACAAGAGAGCCAACTGCTGAGATTAAGATGTATGACTTTTTGTGATAGCTATGAGGAATTTTTGCCACTAATACATGTTTATTTATTCAAAGGGAGTAATTTAACTTTCGTACTTTCAAATACTGAGTTTTAAATCATTTAACATCAAATTCACTCTAACTCTGGCTAAACTATACCAACGGGGACCAATCCATGTATAATTTACTCTGGGTACACACAGTTGATGAATTCAGTTTTGTACTTTAAATGCGAAATCAACACATCTCCACCACGATAGCTAATTCCCAACTTATAAGAAATAGCCGGAGCTTTGTTACAAAACACAGGTGACTTTCGTACTTTAGAATATTTAGCCACAAAAAGTTTTATAGGAAACTAAATATAAATATGTTGGTAATCACTAAGGATTAAGTGTAACAAATTTTCCAGTTATGTTTCATTTTGTAATATTACATCAAGTTATTACATAACATTGTTTTATTTATTCTTCTTTTAATAACAATCTTCTATATAAATATAACTTATGATTCACATGCGTGTGGTGCAATACGAGTTCCAATACCAAGATTGATTAGAATAAATTAGCACAGAGAAATAGCATCCAAAAATAGATCTTGAATATGTGCATAGAAATAACTTCAATGAAGGTTTCATTCTTGTATGAATATGGATACACATTTGAATATGCAAATGCCTTTTCATTGATCTTCATTTGGGATATCTCATTTCTTTCGGGAGATTATTATATATTTATTCATTTTGATGATTGAATTCTCTCACGTAATTGAAAAGGATATAACTTGATTTGCATATGACTAATCAGTTTTCTTCACGTTTACGTAATCATTTTACGAACATCCACAAAGAGTGTATTTGTCTGATGGGCCTAGTTCAAATAAATATGAACGTACAACGATAAGAGGAAGTAAATTTCCTAATTTTTCTTCAAACTGAAAAAAAAGGCCAGAGCATTACCAGACTTATTTACTTGAAATGATATTTTATTAGCATTTATTCTGATTCCTCGTACA
>NC_090736.1:86530025-86547525 GCF_036898095.1 Palaemon carinicauda
GTGGGAAAGAGCACCTCTAATGACAAGACTGTTTTTTAACAGAAACCTATGATATGTCCTCCTTTTTTATTTGTAACTTGGCTAAGACCCTCGACACCCATCACCTTGATTATTCCTTCCAACTTTAGCATTGAAGTCACCAATCACAATTTTCATATCTCTCTCTGGGATATTGTCGATTATACTCTGCAGATTACATAATATTCATCTTTCCTTCCTTCAGGGGAATCATCTGTTGGTGCATAGAAAATTATAACAATTATATTATAATACTTTGATTTCAATTTTGCAAGTAACAATCTACTATTTACAGCTCTCCACTCAATTAATGCATACTCCTTTTCTGCTCTTGGTGTCATCATCATTCCTACCCTTTCTCTTACAACTCAATCCGTGATTCATATATATATATATATATATATATATATATATATATATATATATATATATATATATATATATATATATATATATATATATATATGTATATGAGGAAGTAGGTTGGCAAGGGCACCAGCCACCCATTGAGATACTACCACCTGAAAGTTATGGTTTTTTTTGACAGGCCTAACAGTACTACGTTGGATCCTTCTCTCTGATTACGGTCCATTTTCCCATTGCCTACACACGTACACTGAATAATCTGGCCTATTCTTTTCAGTCTCCCTGTCCTCATACACCTGGCAAGACAAATTACCAAACAATTCTTCTTCACACAAAGAGTTAACTACTGTACTATAATTGTTCAGAGGCCACTTTACTCTTGGTAAGGGTAGAAGAGACACTTCAGCTATGCAAAGCAGCTCTTTAGGACACTTCAAAATCAAACCATCGTTTTCTATTCTTGGGTAGTGCCATAGCCTCTCTACCATGGTCATCCCCTGTCTTGGGTTAGAGTTCTCATGCTTAAGGGTACACTCGGGCACACTATTCTATCTAATTTCTCTATCTCTTGTTTTGTTAAAGTTTTTATAGTCTATAAATGATATCTTCATTTCAATGTTCTTACTCTTCTTTAAATATTTTATTTTAGTTTTTGCCTTTCCTCTCTGGATTATTTCCCCGCTGGAGCCCCTGGGCTAAAAAAATCCTGCTTTTCCTACTAGGGTTGTAGCTAAACAAGTAATATTATACACGCATATATATATATATATATATATATATATATATATATATATATATATATATATATATATATATATATATTTTGCTTTGGTCTAAAGTTTCCTTAACAATCCCTTTAAAACATGTTCCACTTGGGGCCATGATATCCAAACTAGATTTCATAAATTCACTCGCCACTTGCTGCAACTTCCAAATCTGATTCACGGTTCTAACATTACAATTACCAATATCCAATTTTTCTTCATTATTCATAAACCAGGAAATTCTTGGCAACATACTACAGCCGGGACTGCGGGCCATTCTGTCATTTCTTTCCATTAACTGACTATATCCATAGAGGATTCATTAGCTAGATTCCTCAAAGGATAGCCAGTTCCTTGTGATGTGCAGAGCCTTTTATCTAAGGCAAGTGACCCATGCTGGTCCATATTAATTCCAGCATGATCAACCGCCAGGCAGTAAGAGAAAAGCTGAAAGGACAGTTTGTTTATTTTCTTAAACCCATTCCGTCACCCTGCTGCCAGTGTCTTCATCGATAATAAGAGGACATTTCCTCCAGACTCAAAATTCTTATTACTCCACCATATGGCTCATCCACCTATACGAGTATGACCGTTGGCAAACATGGAATGGTAAGATATACTACCTAACACAGTGAAACCGCCTAGTATATATATATATATATATATATATATATATATATATATATATATATATATATATATATATATATATATATATATATATATATATATATATATATATATATATGTATGTATATCCCATGTCGACGATAATGAGACATCAGAACTTATGTTTTATCACTTTATTGCACAAGGCTCGTGAATGGTATTTTCAGGCGAATAACATACTGTTCTGTGAGCACTCGAGTACAACTGACACTCCTCCTGAGCAAGTAATGCAATGTTGCTCTGTCAATATGCGGAAACTACTAGATTTGTGGAAACCGTAGGGCATACTTTGAGCTGTGTTTTTCATTAGCTCTTTTCGAAAGTGTTTCAGTGGTGCTCATTATTCTCCTTAAGAGATTTAGTAAGTAGACTCGATACTGCTAAGTTGAATAATTTAACAACTGTTGCGAATTAATCAGCATCCTGTCCATACTCTAATGAGAAAGGCATGTCCCATGAGAGAAGCATTATAAGCATTGTTCAAAGAATAAAATTTGCACCACTTCTCTATCATGAGATTCCTCTAAGCCATTACTTGAAGGCGTATATTCGGTCACTGAAAATTGTCCAATTTTAATTAAGTCCGTTACTGATTCTTATTTATAAACTCGAGACCATTATCACTTATCAAAATTTTCGGACAACCAAACTTAGTAATGAAAGAAAATAGCACCTGAGCTAATAAATTAGCTGACTTATCCAACATTGCGTAAGTATGAGTGTAACGAGTAAATGCATCCACAAATACACATATATACTCATGTTTTATTATACCAGTAGGTAATGGGCCTACCACCAATATAGTTTTAATTGGAATTATAACCCATTTTCTGGCTTCCGGTACAGTTTTTTTTTTTTTATGTTCTTTGAAACATTTACAAGCATGACAAAATTTTATTTATCTTTCAAAAGATTTTTTCATGCACAACCAAAAGTAGGATTCACATGCTCTCTTTAATGTCCTATCAATCCCCAAATGCCCTGCATACGGATTTGCATGAACACTGTGGATGGTTTGATCAATCAAGGAGGGAGGAAGAGCTACCCATGTACAAAATTCCCGTACCATCTTTTTATAAGCACAATATAAGATATTATATTCTGAATAAAAAATTCTCATGAAGGACATTCAGAAATGAATGACTCCCCTTTAATCACTGCTTGTAATCTTTCCATCCTATCGTCTTTTTTCTTTCCCTCTTGTATTTCCTTAATGTCCCAAACTCCTAGGTCAATCACACCTGCATCATCCGGTCACATCCCAGGTCACGTCCTTGGTCACCCACACACATTCAAGTTTACCATTTCCCCCTTCCTTTCTCTCTCGCTATCATATTATTATTATTATTATTATTATTATTATTATTATTATTATTATTATTATTATTATTATTATTATTATTATTATTATTATTATTATTACTTGCTAAGCTACAACCCTAGTTGGAAAAGCAGGATACTATAAGCCCAGGGGCCACAGTAAGGAAAATAGCCCAGTGAGGAAAGGAAACAAGGAAAATTAAATACTTCAAGAAGAGTATCAACATTGAAATAATTATCTTCTATATAAATAATACAAAAAATCTAACAAACCAAGAGGAAGGGAAACAAGATAGAATACTGTGCCCAGTGTACCCTCAAGCAAGAGTCCTATAACCCAAGACAGTGAAAGACCATGGTACAGAGGCTATGGTACTACTTAAGGCTAGAGAACAATGGTTTGATTCTAGAGTGTCCTTCTCCTAGAAGAGCTGCTTACCATAGCTAAAGTCTCTCTTCTACCCTTACCAAGGGGAAAATAGCCACAGAACAATTACAGTGCAGAATTAACCCCTAGTGTGAAGAAGAGTTGTTTCGTAATTTCAGTGTTGTCAGATGTATGAGGACAGAGGAGAATATGTAAAGAATAGTCTAGAATATTTGGTGTGTGTGTATGTGTAGGCAAAGGGAAAATGAACCGTAACCAAAAAGAAGGATCCAATGTAGTACTGTCTGGCCAGTTAAAAGACCCCATACCTCTCTAGAGGTAGTAACTTTCTTTCGCTCGTGGTTCTTATTTTCTGTTTACTCCTGATGTGAATTCAATTCCGGTTTTCTATTTTGATGGGGTACCTCAACATTTTGTGTCTGTTCCACATTTCTTATTTCTGCACCAGATGTTACTCCTATTACTAGGCCTCTAGTGAGGGCATCACCTACCTTGATAGCTTCACCCTCTATATGGTCAAACGACCCCTTTATATTAAGCTCAAACAATCTTTCAATCCATCTTGCTTGTCTAGACGTCAAGTCTCCCTTGTTAAATATATCATGTAAGGGCTGATGATCATTTTGCTACTCAATCAGCTGACCTAATAAAAAGAAACGATGCCTCTCCAGAACACAAAGAATAGCCAATGCCTCTCGATTGAAGGTACTATAATTCTTTTCTGGCCCTTTTAATGACCTGGAAGCAAAATAAATGGGCCGCTCTCTACCCTCATCATCTCGTTGAGAAACTAAGCCACCAATAGCTACACTACTCACATCTGCTATCACTAAAAACAGGCAATCAAATCTAGGGTATGTGAGTAGCTCCTTGCTAGTTACAGCAGCTTTCAAATGATAGAAGGCCATTTCTTCTTCCACTCCCCAATTCATTACTTTTTGTTTCTTTAAAGTATCTTAAGGCTTTCGCTCTCTCTACAAAGCCTCTTATGAATTTACGGTAATATCCGGCAAGGCCATGCAACCCAGCTACTTCCTTAGGGGTACGTGCCCTGGAGAAATGTCCAATAGCTTCTACTTTACTGGAGCAGGGTTGGATACTTTCTGGGGTTATCATATGACCAAAAAATTCGACATGTTTACAGAAAAACTTGCACTTTGATAAATTTATTTTCATACCCTTATGCTGCAATGCTTCTAAAACTTTACAAATATTATGTCCATCTGCGTTATTCCTGTAATTATACTATCATCTAGATAAACAAGAACATTATGACCAAATAAGGGAGACAACACTGCCACCATTACTCTATAAAAAGGATTACGAGCATTTTTAACCATGAAAAGAAGAAAATTAAACTGAAATAATTACTCGTTGGCAATAAAATTTACATGAAATTTCTAGCAGAAAGGAGTGGGATTTTACCTGATCATTTGGGCTTGAATTGATGATAATTGTAGTAACTTTGAATGAGAATCTACTCAACATAATTGATAGGTGTATCCCTTCTCGTGTACTAAGGTACCGAGTGAAGGACAAACCGCAGTTCAATGATGAATGGAGACATGATTATTTGAAGTAGCAGGAGGCCTATCATCTTTGAAAAGGTAACAATCAGATTTGACCTGGAATAACTATACTCAGCTTAGAGCTTTTGCTCAGAGAGTTTATGTCTAACCTACAAAAGAATAGAATTTAACCATAAAAGAAATCCTTTTTGGTACAACCCAGAAGCACAAGTGGTGGTCTACCCTTAAATCTGCACTCTTTGGTGTAGATGCAACAGTTCTTTCTTTATCTAAACCACATGGCTCTGTAACTCATGTCCAAAGCAAAAGATAACCCTTTTGGCTGATGTGCTTGACAACAAGCAGAGTAATGAGAAATTTGAACTTCCTCATTCCTGTTTTCCTGAGGCTAAACTAACTAGTTTAGCTTTACTATCTCGTGAAACTGAAGCACTCTTGATGGACCTTTATGTTTATGGAGCTGTATACCCAAATGGTATTTTTCCTTTGTTTTTTATAAAGACTGCAGATATTTTATCTCCAAGATTATCTGTTATTTTGCGCAAGTTAGCAAGAAGAGGGTGTTTTAACACTTGTTGGTGATTTGGTAATGTTACTCCTCTTTGTAAAGGTGTTTGCGGTAGCTCAAGTCCAACTGATTACCGCCCAATTTCCATAACTTCCATATCATCTAAAGTTTTTTAACGTCTTTTGGCGAAGCGTCGTAATAGGTTTGCTTAAGGTAATCATCTGCTCCCTAGTTTGCAATCTGGTTTTCGTAATGGCCTTGGAGCATGTGATGCTCTTCTTACAATCTCTAATACTGTACAGAAATCCCTTGATTGTGGTCGGGAAGTTCGTATAATTGGCCTTGATTTTAGTGCTGCGTTTGACCGTGTTAATCATGAGGCTCTTATTTTCAAACTCAAACAGTTGGGAGTGGGTCAGTCGTTTCTTAGCATTATTATTGATTTTTTAAGTAATATAACTCAAAGAGTCGTTATTGATGGGGACCATAGTGAGTATAGGAATGTGATACCCGATGTTCCACAGGGTAGTGTTCTTGGCCCATTACTTTTCATACTATATACACATGACATGTGGCTTGGCCTAGAAAACAAGCTTGTTGCATATGCAGATGATGCTAATCTCTTTGCATCAATTCCATCCCCTGAATGTAGATCTGGGATTAGTAAATCCCTTAATAAAGATTTAGCTGAAATTAGTGCATGGTGCAAATTATAGGGTATGAAGTTGAATCCTAACAAAACTCAAAGTATGATTATGAGTAGGTCAAAAACGGTGGCTCCTCAACATCCGGATCTCAGTATTGATAATGTTACTTTAAATTTGTATGACTCTTTTAAAATTTTAGGTGTGATTCTCGACAGCAAATTTACTTTTAAGAAACACATTAGGTCTGTGTCTTCTTCAATTGCACAAAAAATTGGCTTATTGAGAAAGTCGTTTAAGATTTTCGGTGATCAATCTATTCTGAAGAAGTGTTTTAATTCTTTCATTCTACCTTGTTTTGAGTATTGTTCTCCTGTCTGGTGTTCAGCTGCTGATTCTCATCTTAATTTGTTGGACAGAAACTTAAGGTCTATTAAATTTCTTATTCCTGATCTAGATATTAATCTTTGGCAGCATCGTTCAATTAGTTCATCATGCATGTTGCATAATATTTTTCATAACTCTGACCATCCTTTACATTCAGATCTCCCTGGACAATTCTATACTGTTCGTAATACAAGGCAGGCAGTTAATTCCAATAGCCAGGCCTTCTCCACCATGAGGCTCAATACTTCACAGTATTCTAGAAGTTCTATTCCAGCTGTTAGCAAGTTGTGGAATGATCTTCCTAATCGGGTAGTTGAATCAGTAGAACTTCAAAAGTTCAAAGTTGGAGCAAATGTTTTTATGTTGAGCAGGCTGACATGAGTCTTTTTATAGTTTATATATGACATATCTGTTTTTCACGTTGTTAATAGTTTATATAGGACATATCTGTTTTGACATTGTTACTGTTTTAGAATTACTTATTATTAACTTGTTCTCATCATTTATCTATTTCCTTTTTTCCTTTCCTTACTGGGCTATTTTTCCCTATTGGAGCTCTTGGGCTTATAGCATCTTGCTTTTCCAACTAAGGTTGTAGCTTGGCTAGTAATCATAATAATAATAATAATAATAATTATAATATATATATATATATATATATATATATATATATACATATACATATATATATATATATATATATATATATATATATATATATATATATATATGTATATATATATATATATATATATATATATATATATATATATATATATATATATATATATATATATATATATTTATTTATTTATTTATTATATACAGGTATGTAAGCTAATATATGCCTTTTCCAAGTTCCCAACTTAATGAATCTTCGTTTATTGGACCTGGTTGACCAATTACTCATAAAATTTTCTTAATGATATCCAGCAATATAATCTGATCCTGAGATTCCATAAACAGAAATCAATGTTTTCATACATTCAGATGATACAAACATCAAAAAAAAAAAAAAAAAAAAATCTACATGAATGTATTTCCCAGCCAAAATGCATGAGGCCATAAATATTCTAATAACATATATCAATGTGCTCTCATAAAAAAAAGACTAATGAAAGCCCATCGCATGACACATTGAATATTTTAATAACCCACAACAACAGATCCTTTACTATTATACTCGAATGAATCCAATTTTGCTGATATGTTGACTGGCCACATTGGAATGTCGAAAACGTTGGGAGATAAGAGTCGTCTATATTATAGTTTCCAAAGTTTGTGGTTTTATAGACTATAAAACCACAAACTCTTGAAACTATAAAAACAAAACATTTTATTTTGGCAATTGAAAAAACCTATACCAAATATTACTAATAGAATTAAATATTAAACAAGATTAACATCGCAAACACAATTACAATAACCAGTAATTGCTATCAGAACGGAAAGAAAGGATTACATAGATCTTCCTCTTTTTTTTTTCTTTTTCTTTTTTCCTCGAGTTCAGGTTAAATTCCGTATTTGGTACCATTAAGCCTCCTACCTTAGTTCTGATTGGCCAATGAATTTGAAGTATAACCTGTGGTTAATGGTGTACAATGACAAATAGCTTTTGATATCGGTTTCGAATATTTATTCAGCTTTCAAAATATATATATATATATATATATATATATATATATATATATATATATATATATATATATATATAGATAGATAGATAGATAGATAGATAGATAGATATAGATATATATACTGTGTGTGCGTGTGTTTGTGTGCGTGCGCGCGTGCGCATAGGCTATACTTTATATAATCCTCTTCTTTAGCACCTTCTGTTTGGTAATTTGATTATTTTAAATTTTACTTCTACCAAAATTCTTCCCTGTGTACTAATCAGTGGCATATCCCTAAAATTCTTTTGGCCGCCGAGATTCTTATAACAATTTCGAATAGTTCATTAATGGTAACTTGCTGGCAATAAATATCCTAGTAAAGTTTAAATCTCTTACTTTTTAATTGGCATCCTTTCAAATTTACATTAACTGCCTTCTGGTTGTAACATTTTACATTTTTCACATGCATCTGTTCTATCCTCCACAATTATGGATTTTTATATACAGTATACCTAATCATCCTAAGATAGATTAAAGCCGAAAATGGTTACGATATTTACATTCTTTAATTGTAAAGTCAATATCATTTCTTTAGCCGAGTGAATCCTGGTACCTATTTATAGCTAGGTGAACATATAAAATTATAATTGACATCATTCTCAAATCAGTGGTCCATCAAAAGGTCTAAATACCATATGTATACTTTTTGTTTCCCTCTCTTCTGGCATTCAAATTCACAGTTGAACTTTCGAAAGCTCCACCTTCTGGAATAATGGCAGTTTTAGGAGCTGACAAATGACAGCTACGCCCCCCCAAAATTTTTTCTTTTGTAGCGATGAACTTTCTCCTTTCAGAAAGATATGCTACCATAATAAGGTACACGTTTCTCTTAGGAAAAAAAAAAAGATATTTATATCAAGTGAAGCAGTATTCAATAATCCCAGAACTGACGCCGAGTGTGAAAATGGTACACTTTGACCTTTTCAGCTCTTCCTGGAAAGTTATATTTGCAAAATAAATCCAAGGAAGAAATTTTCTATCGCTAAAGTTTCAGAAAACGAGGAATCTCAGAAAAAAAATTAATTACACAATTGTTTTATTATTTAAGAATTTGGACCATATGATCAAGAGTTGGGGCCCAGGAAGTCACTCTAAACCCAAAATCAAGTGGGAAAAACAATGCAGAAACAACATGAAATATATATATGTATATATATATATATATATATATATATATATATATATATATATATATATATATATATATATATATATATATATATATATATATACATATTCGTATACATACACAAATACAATGTATATATATATATATATATATATATATATATATATATATATATATATATATATGTACATATATATATATATATATATATATATATATATATATATGTACATACATATATATATATATATATATATATATATATATATATATATATATATATATGTATATATATGCTCATCTTACGCTTATGCATTTTAAATAAATACCTCTATATTCATCATCACCTACTTCAAGCTTTATAGTCCTCAGACATGTAGGTCTGGGTCTTCCAACTCATCTAATGCCTTCTGGAGCCCAGTTAAACCTTTGAATAACTAATCTCTCTTGGGGAGTGCGAAGAGCATGACCCAACCATCTCCAGGTACCCCTCACCATGATCTCATCCGCATATGGCACTCGAGTAATTTCTCTTATAGTTTCATTTTTAATCCTTTCTTGACATTTCACTCCCAATATTCTTCTGAAGGCCTTATTCTCAAATCTAGAAAATTTGTTGGATATTGTTTCATTGGCACACCACGAATCATGTCGATAGAGTAACACTGACTTCATTAAACTGATATATAGTCTGATTTTTTATATGATATATCAGGCAATTTGATTTCCAAATTCTACTTAATGCTTAGACAGCATCTATAACGTTTAAAACGGTTACAGAAGTCTAAATTTACTGCCATATCTTTGTTCAGAGAACATCTATAACGTTTTAAACGATTCGAGAAGAATAAAATGACTGCCAGATCTTTGCTCATACAGCGTCAACTTGCCATTGTCCCATTTGTTTATTTCAATCTTTTATTAAAATAAAATTCTAAAGAGCCTGTATCAAAGATCATTTTGCCTAAATATTTAAATGATTCTACCTCATCAATCCCTTCTCCTTCCGATGATATTTCATCTTCCATTGCATATTCCATCTGCCTTTCTTCTATTTATCTATCAACGGCTTTTTCATAGCCTACAAAAGCCATCAAAATTGGATTCCTATATTCTAATATATTGTTGTAAAACATGTCTTAAAATGAAAATTTGGTTGGTACTATCTCGACCTCTTCTAAATCCTATTTGTACTTCTCTCGGCTTTTTAGCAATCTTTCTCTCCAATCACTTTAGAATAAGCATAGTATATATTTTTATGACAGCTGACGTAGGTATGATGCCTCTCACTGTACTTATTACAATCAGTCAGAATTTTTTTTTTTCGGATGAGGGAGGGGGGGACAATCTTGTAAGTATTCCGAGAGTCATTTCATTTTTTAATGATAGCTTCGATTTCAAACACAATGAGGTTATTCATGAGTACACCAAGCTCTTTCTCAGCTTCAGGTATGTTAATCATATTATTTCCTTCATATCTCCAATTCATGCCTCACTAAAGTGTTCGATCCAACGTTGTCTTTCTTTATCTTCTGTTGTTATAAGAGACCTATCTCTCTTTTCGATGGGCATATGTTTCTTTTTCTTTGCCCTCGTAAAGAAAAATCCGTATACCATATCCACAACTGAATTCACAACTTTGTTAATCTCAGTCATTTCTGGATTATCTTTTGACCTCACTATCAATACTGGAATACTTAGCAAACTCTACCTCGTAATTTTCATTACTTCCGCGAAAACTTTCAACAATCAATTTCTGTTTTTGCCTCTTTGTTATAGTATCCCAAGTAACATTTGATATCTATGGCTTTCTTGTAACTCCATGTCCTAAAACTGCACTACCAACCGACTGATATATGCCAACCATCAACAGGCAGAGAACTCTGCTCCCAATCAGGAACAACATCATAGAAGCCGCCTGCAACATGGTAGATGACACTGATCACCCCTATACCATGGAAGAACTAAATACGGCCCTATCAAAAGGCAGGAAGGACACTGCCCCTGGAGCCGATCTTATCACATATAGCATGCTGAGGAACATGGGAAACCATGCCAAATTAGTCTACCTGCATCTGATAAATAGGACACACACGGAAAGACTACGTCCAACCACTTGGAACCAGCAGGACACTAATCCTATTCCAAAACCTAAGGAGCCAAATACCTACAGACCTATAGCTTTGATAAGCTGCATAGAGAAAGTAGCTGAGAGAATGGTACTGAATAGACTGCAGTGGAAAATAGGCCAACTACATCCTCGCCTATATGCCTACAGAAATGGCATAGGTACTCAAGAATGCATCACAGATGTCCTCTCAACAATCAACGACAAAAAAGCTTTTGTCATATTCCTTGATCTCGAGAAAGCCTTTGAGCTAGCTAGCTCACCAGCTATACTCTTTACACTTGTTGAAAAAAGAGTGAAAGGACACCTACTGGCCTGGAATCGAAACTATACACAAAATCGAGAGGCCAGAGTCACTTTCCAAGGAAAAATCACTGAGTTCATCTCCCTAGAAAACGGAACACCACAAGGAGGCATACTCAGCCCCTACCTGTTCAATCTACTGATGGAGAACTTAGCCACTCTAAAACTCCCAAAAGGAGTGGAGATATTCATATATGCAGATGACATATGCATAGTATGCCCAAACAAAGCTTATGCCAGAAATATCACTCAAAAAGCTCTGGACATGATCCAAGCCAAATGCAATGATCTTGGTCTGAAGATCAATACCAACAAAACCAAAGCAATGGCTATAAAACTCTCGCAAAACCCTCAAAATTTCACACTGAGAGGTGAGGACATCGAATGGGTGAGTCAATTCATGTACCTCGGGGTAATCATTAGCAAAACCCTGTCAGCAGCTAATGAACTAACCTACCTCAGAGAAAAGACAAAAATCCGTCTATCAGCCATGAAACGAATGACCTCCCTTAGACAAGGAGTATCTAATAACCTCCTAAGGCTGTTTTACCTACAAGCAATTCGATCCCACATTGATTATGCAGCACCCACACTTACTGCATTGACCGACACTCAAAAAGCATCATTAGAAGTAGTCCAAAACAATGCCATGAGACTCATCAGGGGCTCTCCAATGTGGACAAGACTCTGCCTACTCGGAGCAGAAACTAACCTAATCTCCCTGTCAGCCAAAATTGACATAAGGAATAGCAGCATTATATTCAAGTCAATCATCGCAGACAGAAAAAGCCCACTCAACGACAAAATAAAAAGGCTTCCACCTCTTGCTGAAGAACTAGATCCGCCCAGCTCCCATGCAAAGAAACTACTGGATACACTCAGAAGAACACAGATGCAAAACGAGGCTCACAAAATTAAGGGACAACAAATGTTTGAGGGCTACATCCCTCCTGCTCCCTGGGCATGTGATCCCATCAAATACAACTTCACTATCCTACCAGCAGCAAGCAAGGCTCTTTGCACGCAAGAGCAACTCAATGCAGCTGCAAGAAATGCAATCAGGAACACTCCTGCGCCTCATACCTACTACACAGATGGATCAGTTGACCGTGCAATCCCTGCAGCCGCGGCTGCAGTTATCTCTACATCAGGATATAAAGAAAATCGGAGACTTTCCAACCATGCCTCCACATTGCAAACTGAACTAGTGGCCATTGCAAAAGCCCTAGAACACTCTGCCAATCAACAAAACTGTAACACAACGATCCATACAGATTCCAGAGGAGCCACAATGGCCCTCAGCAACAAGGAACCCACAGAGAATGTGCACCTTATCACTGCAATTAAATTCTTAGCCCTGCTCCACCAAAGAAACAACAGAAAAGTCACCTTGAACTGGATACCAAGTCATACAGGAATCTCTGGCAACGATGAGGCCGACCACCTAGCTAAATCAGCCTTAATGTGCCAAACTATCAGCATTACTCTGCAACAGTCATTAAAAACCATTCAAAATAAAATGGCTACCTACTGGAACATTCAAAAGACTAGTGAAGTTAGAAGAGCCTTCCTTGATGGCTCAAGATCTGCAAAGTAGTACATTGAAGCTACAAACATATTACCACACCCAATTGCAAGACAAACAGCTCGCCAGGACGCAGTAATTATTTGCAGACTGCGACTTGGATATCTATGCAACTGGCAGATCATCTTAGATAACGGCCAAGACCCTGCAGCACAGCACAGACCAATCAGACCATGCAAGTACTGTAATCAGGACACAGAAGAACCTTCACAGCACTATCTACAGCAATGTCAGGAAACAAGCATACTTCGGCAGGATCTTAATCCCAATACTCCTGCAACAGCAACAGAAATTGTCAAACACATTATTGACAATCACAATACCCTCTCAGCATTTCTCCGGAGTTACCCTCCACCGAGATAACGTTGCAACAAAGTCAACGCAAAATCAAAGCGGCAATTAAAAGAGAAACCTTATCCTCTCGACAATTCTGTGCTGGAGGCTGGGGGATTGCTGGTGGCTGCGGCCTTATCCTCCTATCCTCTGGACTGGCGGCCCGTCGTCGCACAAGTGGCCTGTGTTGCCTTTCTGGGGGCGTGGCCGGGGTCATCAGCGGTCCTTTTTGACCTCTAGCACATCTCCAGCACATATATATACATACACTTCTTCTTCACCTAAGAGGTTAACTTTTGTACTATAATTGTTCAGGGGCTACTTTCCTCTTGGTATGGGGAGAAGAGACTTTTTAGCTATGGTAACCAGCTCTTCTAGGAGAAGGACACTCCAAAATCAAACGCTGGTTTTTTGTCTTGGGTAGTGTCATAGTCTTTGTATCATGGTCTTCCACTTTCTTGGGTTAGAGTTCTCTTGCTTGAGGGTACACTCGGGCACACTGTTCTCTCTAATTTCTCTTCCTTTTGTTTTATAGATTTATTTTATCGTTTATACAGGAAATATTTATTTTAATGGTGTTGCAGTTCTTAAAATATCTTATTTTTCCTCACTGGGCTATTTTCCTTGTTGGGGTCCCTACGCTTATAGCATCCTGCTTTTCTAACTAGGGTCTCATCTCAGCAAGTAATGATATATATATATGTATATATATATATATATATATATATATATATATATATATATATATATATATATGTATGTATGTGTATATATATATATATATATATATATATATATATATATATATATATATATGTATATAAATATATATATATTTTTTCCGAGGTCACGCCACCTCTGTCAGGTCACCTAATTCCATAATTAACTGATGCTTTTTACAGTAGGCCTAGGTAGGGGTACAGGGCCCCTAGGTAGGGGTACAGGGCCCCTAGGCTAGGTTAGGTGGGTTTATTAGGTTCAGTAGTGCCCTGAAAATCTCTGTGGCCTTAAGGGGGGGGTGTTGCAGGGGGGGGGGGGCGGCGGAGCCCCCCCCCCCCCCCCGTAGGGCTAGGTAGGGGTATAGGGGGAGGGGTGGTGGAAGGATAAGTATTCATTTATTGCAAATATCATTTGACGCCCCCCCCCCCCCACCCAAAAACCCTGGTTCCCACCTGGTGTCCCCCATAATTGCTGGGATGAAGTAGGGTCTTTCTGCATTCTAGAACAACTTGTTGTTTTAACTCCAATTACATAGTAAATCTCTAAATCGGACGGTTTGCGGTCAAAATAAACGTTAAATTCGTTGGAACTACACTATTTCTGATGCAACAAATACATATTTATTCCAGTTTCCCCATAATGGATGAAACTGTAAATTTACCTTTTTAAGCGTTAGTTATTTTGAGGGTTTATTTGAATGGTGGTATGATTAATGCCTGTTTTGTGTTAAGTTTATGATTATTGATAAGTGTGTTTTTTTTTTTTTTATGTTGAGCGTTTTAGTTTGTAAGGAAATATAGTTTTTAAGGTTATGTTTTGTTTTCATTTTCCTTCTGTCTAAGAGTCCAGTTGATAAAGTAAGGGGAAAGTTTGTGTTGTGGGACCATTGTCAGTAGGTGTGATTCAGGGTGTGGGGTTTGTTATTGCAACATCCCACCACATCATCCCATTTTTGTCAAACTTCTTCCTGTGGAGATTATATATATTGTTTGATTATTGTAAGGGCACATGCCAGTAATTTAAACTTGCCTTCTGGACGAAACCCCTTTTCTTTGTATGTTGGGTTACAATTAAATCACTTGATGTTAGTTACGTAACCCTTGCAAATTTGTAAATGTGACAACACTATACTCCTCCCGAGTTCTCTTCCAGGGTGGAAATGTGACGCGGGCGGGCTTATACCAGCGGACTCCAAAAGGCAAGTACTTGGAAGATATTTTCCTGAATCCGACCACCATCATCACCTCGTGAACCATCGCATAGTTGCAGCAATGTTCTTATAAGAATACTCTGTAACCCCGTTTGATATTTGTTTGATTTTCATCAAGTAACGTAAATTTTGTTCATTTGTGGTAATGTTAATGTTCGCTCTTTAACGTAACTCTGATGATTTTTGTTTGTGTACTTTAAATATTAAATATATGTCAAACTTTTTAATTGAGTCTTCGTGAACCCGTGTGGCATCACCCCCAAAAGAATCTGTGCAGGAAATATTGTTTGAATCGAAGGTAAACGGCAGATGTCTCTTAAGTAAGTTTGTTTCTCAGTTCTGTAACTTGGCCTCGTGCAAAGCTGGTGCACGAGGGTTTACAGTTTAAAGAAAGTTATCAAATGTGGTTGTAAATTCCCCAGTGTTTCACCACACACACATATATATATATATATATATATATATATATATATATATATATATATATATATATATATATATATAAACATGCAAATACTGTATTTATATAGATATATATACTGTATAAAAATATATGTGTATATATAATATTTATAAATATATAAGTATATATATATAAAAATATATATATATGTATATACATATATATATATATATATATATATGTATATATATATGTATATATATATATATATATATATATATATATATATATATATATATATATATATATATATATATATATATATATATATATATGTATATATATATATGTATATATATATATGTATATATATGTATCTATATATATAAATGTATGTATATATATATATATATATATATATATATATATATATATATATATATATATATATATATATATATATATATACTGAAGTTGTTGATAAATGGAGAAGTACTGAATTAAAAGCTCAAGAAAGAGACTGCCGAAATATAACCGATGCCATTTGCATCAATAGGCGTAGGACGAGCTGATGGTAAAGATGATGATAATGATGATGATCTGTATGTGTAAAAAATTTTCGAGGAAGTCAATGGAAGTGGTCCTTAATCTGTAATTGTTCCAATAAGGAAACTCAGGTGGGCAGAAAGACAATGGAAGTTGTTCGTAATTTTTATGTGCCCCTTAAAAGAATTGTGGGGTGGGGGTGTTGGGTACGGGGCAAAACCCAGACCCCCTTAAAAAATCAGATAGACGGAACATGAATGCCAGCAGAATGGCAACTACCTCGTGAAGAAGACATATACCAAAGAATTTGTCGCCTTGAAAATAAAAATAAAAAAAATCCCAGCGCTAAGAAATGAGGAATCTAGAAATAAAAGAATAAAGAGAATTAAAAAAAAAGAATAATTCCTCAAACGAAACCGTGGCGTCTTGGAGCCTTCACCTCTGACCCAAGACAGTGGTAAGGAACAGAACACACTACAAATTGGCTTCATGTCATAATGTATTACAAAGGAATTGCAAAAGCTCCATGCTCTTGATAATTAATCTGCTGATGTATTTTCAATTACATCTTACCATTAAGGTATTTTCGTTAATTAATGTACTTTATTTAAAAAAAAAAAAAAACACCAAAGATGTGATGAATTATGTTAGACTTACAAACGAAAGAGTAAATCTGTTGGTTGAAATTGTGGGGATTCAAAAACAGCTCCATGTAAAACAGCAGGGATACCTCCTTCACACGAGTTGTGGTGGCCTATTAGAAAAGTCCCTGCTTGGAGATCTGCTGGACTGGGGTTCGAGTCATACTCAAGCCCAATAGGTTTTTTAGTGTCTGCAGCCTCACCATCCTTGTCACCTATGTATGGGAGTTTGG
>NC_090736.1:86552525-86556052 GCF_036898095.1 Palaemon carinicauda
TCTTTTAATTTTTCTAATGCCTTGTGGAGCCCAATTAAACGTTTGGTGAACTAATCTCTCTTGGGGTGTGCGAAAAGCATGCCCAAACCATCTTCATCTACTGTTTATCATAATCTCATCCACATATGGTACTCGAGTAATCTCTTTTATAGTTTCATATCTAATCCTTTCCTACCATTTAACTCCTAATATCCTTCTGAAGGCTTTATTCCCAAATATACTAAATCTATTGGAGATTGTTTCATTGGCATACCATGACTCATGTCCGTAGAGTAACACCGATCTCACTAAACTGATATATTGTCTGATCTTCATATGAAATTTTAGGCGATTTGATTTCCAAATTTTACTTAACCTAGCCATTGTCTGATTTGGGTTTTTCAATCTTTCGTAAAACTCTAATTTTAAAAACCCTGTATTGGAGATCATTGTTCCTAAATATCTAAATGATTCTACCTAATTAATCATTTTTCCTACCTATGATAGTTCATCTTGCCTTGCATACTCCGTTCTCATCATCTGTCTTTCTTTTATTTATCTTCAGCCCTACCTTGTGCGATATTTCATGCATTCTGTGGCGTTTTGCTGAGAAGGACAGTATCTTCAGGATATTGTAGGTTTGCTAAATTGCTATTACTAATACAGTCTAATCCTTCTTCACCATCTCTGACTATTCTTCACATTACAAAGTCCATGAGGAGGATAAACAACGAAGGTGACAGCACATTCCCTTGGAGTACTCTGCTGTTCACTGAGAACTCACTTGATAAGACTCCATTAACATTAACTTTGCACTTGCTATGCTCATGAACAAACTTAATCAAATTTACATATTTAAGATAAATTCCATAATAACGCCGGACTCCATAAAGTTGGCCAGTGCAAACTATCAAATGCTTTTTAATAGTCCACAAATACCATCAAAAGGGGATATCTATATTCTATGCATTGCTGTACAACATGTCTCAAAATGAAAATTTGGTCATTGCAACTTCAACCTTTTCTAAATCCTGCTTGTTCCTCTGTCAGCTTTTCATCAATCTTTCTCCCCAGTCTCTTAAGAATAAGCATACTATATATTTTCATGACAACTGACGTTAGTGTTATGCCTCTGTAATTATTGCAGTTAATCAGGTCTCCCTTTTTAGCTATTTTCACCAACACTCCTAACTCCCCTTCATCAACTTTTGCCTCTTCATGCCACATTCTACAAAATAATCTTGTAAGTAGTTGGGGAGTCAATTCATTTTCGGCCAGTATCATCTTGGCAGTTATTCTCTAGTTTTTTGAGGACTACTTCAACTTCAAACACACTGAATTCATTCATGGGCATATCAAGGTCTTCATCAGCTTCAGGTATATAAATCAAATTATTCCCTTCATATCTCCTATTCATAAGCTCACTAAAGTGTACCACCATCCAACGTTGTCTTTGTTCATCTTATGATGTTAAAACAGATCCATCTCTACTTTTTGATGGGTAGATGCTTCTTCTTCTTTGCCCCAGTAAAGATTTAATCAATAATTCTATTAGCGATTCCTACACCATAGCCACTTTCTGATTGCATAGCTTTGCCAGCCTCATCTGCTTTACTGTCTAAATATTCCCTCCAGTCATTCTTGGCCTTTTTTTTTTTACCTCACTATCATTACTGGGATACTTACCATGCTCTACCTTGAAATTTTCATTACTTCTTCGAAACTTTCAACTATCAATCTCTGTCTTTTTCTCCTTTTTAATGTATCCCACATATCATTTAATATCCAAGGCTTTCTCCTTGTAACTGCATGTCCCAAAACGTTACTACCAACTGACTGATATATGTTATCGATATCACACCATTCTTTATTAATTCTCTGCTCTTCGTCTCTTAAAGTCTCTTAAGAAAGCAAATCGATTCTTACATCCAATAGGAAATATTTCTGTGCCAAGGGAAGCAATCCTTTTCATTTGTCATCTGCTGAAGGAAATGGTATTTGAGAAAAACAGCAAGATTACTCAGCATGCAAACTGAAGTTGGGTGTCCCGAATTTTTTGCCTTAGTGGATTATTTAACATGGCTTCGTGGAAGGGCCTTTCACAAAGATGCATCATTGATAAGACAGCTACTATACATATATATATATATATATATATATATATATATATATATATATATATATATATATATATATTATATTTATATTGTATATATATATTTATATTTATATATATACATATACAGTATATATACATATGTATGTATATAAATATATATATATATATATATATATATATGATATATATATATATATATATACATATGTATGTATGTATATATATATATATGAATATATATATATATATATATATATATATATATATATATTCATATACATATATATATATATATATATATATATATATATATATATATATATATATATATATATATATATATATATATATATACAGTATATATGCATTAATGACTGGTGTGAACAGTTAGCTACTGCATAACATTTACTGAAGCCACACAACGCTTCCTTATCTACCAAAACTGGTTTAAGGCAGCGCTGGTTCTCCACGTTCTTGAAGGAAAAGTAAGATAGTAAACCCACTGGTAAATGAATATTAACAAAAGGAACCTGGCTGGATTAGAAAGATAGACAATTATGTAGATAAGTAAAGTGTTACCACTGACAAAATTCATTAAAGAAGCGATAGGAAGAAAAGGAACGAAAGCTTGACCTCGCAAGAAGATTGACTTACAGAATATTACGCGGAATCTATCGAATTCTTCAAGGAAAATTTTTTAAATAACACTTTAAAACATGTCCTACAATTGTGATCCATTATCAGTAAGATAATAAAGAAGGTGTTTCTATTCTGGATGAAACGGAAGAATTTGTTGTCAGTTGATCCAGAATACATATTTCAAGATGCCTTCATAAAAGTAAAAGTGTCAAGTTAAACTTGTTTGAAAGAAATAAAGAGAAAAGCTCAATGAAATCCTATGGCTATTTACGAAAAAATCCTAGTGAGAAATATGACAACAGAAACTATTTTACGTTCATGCCCTGCAATAAAATATCTTGTACACTTGACAGAAGAAAGTCTTTTACACCATGTTTCATTCCCGAAGGAATGACAACACTTCCATAGAATGAAAAACAACTCCATACAAAGAAGTAATATTCCAACACCATCTTTAATTATGAAATTTCATTTCTACCGATGCATTCTTGGGACGTCGGTCTTGAAAGTCGGGAGAGATAAATAGATCTGGTGGTGTTGAACTAGTGACGATACGAGGGTAACCCTGGACGTTATTTGTGCTGAGAGAGAGAGAGAGAGAGAGAGAGGAGAGAGAGAGAGAGAGAGAGAGAGAGAGAGAGAGAGAGAGAGAGAAATGAAGGAAGCTCTTCGATGGATGTGCTACTTTAGCAGTAATTGAGAGAGAGAGAGAGAGAGAGAGAGAGAGAGAGAGAGGAGAGAGAGAGAGAGAGAGAGAGAGAGAGAGAGAGAGAGAAAAAATACTGCTAAA
>NC_090736.1:86556552-86561552 GCF_036898095.1 Palaemon carinicauda
TAAAGTAGCACATCCATCGAAGAGCTTCCTTCAATTTTCTCTCTCTCTCTCTCTCTCTCCTCTCTCTCTCTCTCTCTCTCTCTCTCTCTCTCTCTCTCTCTCTCTCTCTCTCTCTCTCTCTAAAATAATAATTTTTTCTAGCATGGCTGTTGGCCTTATCTATATATACTTGTGTTTTTGAGAAACTTCCGTTGAAGTTGTAGCCTTGTTCTATGGAAGTTTGTCCGACTGAGCTCCTGGCTAAAAAAATCTCGGATTTTTCCCTCTGCGTAACTAAATAATTTTTTTTGAAGGGTGCTATGCTTACTGAATGTGAACAAGTGATCTATCCTGAGTAGCTAAGAATCAAGAAGACATAATAATGTCTGAAAAGAAAACTAGAATACCTAGAGGAAATCTAGGAGCTCATGAAAAGGATAGCGTAGGGAATAAATGAGAGTAGAAGAAACATTGTGGAGAAATAAAAGAAAATGAGTTTGTTTTTATAATTGGATGAAACTAAGAGCTGAAATATAAAAGCAGTTTCACTTCCTGTTGAAGAAGAAATTTTGCGACCTAATTGAATAGTTTGAGTTCAGAAAAGGGGACCGGGAAGCTTATGGCTGAGAAAGTTAGGTTAGATTTAAAGAAGTATATATCAAAATAAGGAAGAGATAAAAAAATGTTTATAAATATATGCACATGAGAAAAAGTAAGAAAAAGACTAATTGAAATTGGTGAAGTGAAGGAACAAGGCTTTGTGAATGTAGACTACAAACACTGCGGAGCAGAAATTCTGCTATGCCTTGGACTTAGCGAAGAGAGATGAAAAATTAAAAGAAGATTCTAACAGGTATCTCAGGAGGAAAAGAAGAAAATAATGGGAAATAGTTCACCAAGAAGAAAGGAATAGAAAAAGGTAAAATAAATAATATACTCTACTAGATAGGCAACATTTGCCAAGCAAATACAGCAAATTCCTCTCTACCTCCTCCCCATGCAACCATGGACTGGCCCATATTAATCTTTTCCAGATAAGGGTCCCCGATAGATTTGCCATCACAGCATCATTCTACTTCCTAAGGGTCATTTAGGAAATACACATATTTGGTCTAAAATGGCCGAAATCCACAAAAGAAATCGTTGTGAAGTGGTGAATGCAAAGATTGTGAATAACGTCTTGTGGGGTATATATATTATAGGCATGTGGTTTAAATAACAGAGCATAGGAGCGAAGATGCAAATATTATAAAAAAAAGAAAAAAAAAATGACCGAAAATCACTAAAATTGATATTTTTGTAGTGGTGTATTCGAGAACGTGACTTACATTCTGTGGACATATATCCAAGGTACCGTTATACGAATTTACGGGTTATTTAGTGTGAATATGAGGGTAGAGACCTATGCCAAATTTGTTGATGACTTTCTATTGGTGTTTATCTAAGGCAAATCCGTACCAAATTTCAGATCATTCAGTTATAATAACTGGGCATAGGAGGCCAGATTATATATATATATACATACATACATATATATATATATATATATATATATATATATATATATATATATATATATATATATATATATATATATATATTTTTTTTTTTTTTTTGCCAGAAAATGCCAAAAAAATTACTGATATTATTCAAAAGTATGTAACAAATAAAAAAAATCAAAGTAACCTTGTTAATTTGCCCACTCGACCTTTGTGTGAAATTTCAGGTCATTTGGTCCAGAAATGGCTGAGATGAATCGATTAGAAGATTTGACAAGATAAGAAGGAGCAAAAACATCAGAAAAAACATAAATATTTCCCCCCTATGAAGTGAAATATAAATATACTAAATCATGGAACAAAACAAGGAGAAATACTAAAAAAAAAAAAAAAATAATGAAAGACAAAAGTAATGAAGTGCCGTTCCTGAGCGGGGATACCTTAAAGTGTTGAAAGTTTGTGTATCGCCTGGATCAGTGAGCTGTAATACTCAGGGCCATCCATACTAGGCCCGTTAGCTGTGAGCAATCAATCAAAGAGATCCCACCATCAGCAATCCGCACGGGGTCAGTGTGGTGATGAGAACTTGTCTACACCAGACATGAATAAAGAAATATCTGAATCCTTTGTCCTACAGTGGATTATAAATGGCTGCATGTAAGAAGGAGGAGGTTAATTTAAAAACATGGTTAATAGGGATATCCGTAAGTGGAAGTTAGAAGTCCATTAGATATGTAATGTACATTACGTGTAATATGGTCATCTGTTAGTCTTCCAGTTCTAAACCAATCTATTTAATTAAAACAATACAGCATAGATAAAAAAAAAAAACCTATGATAATTATTTACTGATTAGGTAAGGTTTAAAAATGTTCATGAGCATATAAAAAGGAATTATATATCTTTCAGAATATTCATATCATTATTATCGTTTATCATTATTTTCTTAACAAAATACACTTACATGAAAAAAGAACGCCCATAAGTGAAAACAATACACAAAGAAAATAGCCAATGAATAGCAAGAGAGAAAATTTTCATTCTCCTTCTAGGTTTGATTAATCTTGTATATAAATATTGTAATGACCAAATCCGACAGTGTGGCTTCGAGTTAAAAATGTACCATGTTCGAATAAGTTACTACCTAGAATTTCATCACTATCAATCAGCATATGAGATTCGCGGAACGCTTTCAAACATATATGAACGCCAGATCTCTCTCTCTCTCTCTCTCTCTCTCTCTCTCTCTCTCTCTCTCTCTCTCTCTCTCTCTCTCTCTCTCTGAGTGAGTGTTACTATATGCTAGCGAGTCCCATTTTGTGATCTGAGAAAATCAAATGATTTAACACGAATAACAAAAGCCTATCGAGTGCAATATAGATACAAGTTTTCGTGAATAGTCGGTGATTAGTTTGAGGTCGGAAGAGTGGGATGAAACGTCGGCATAGGATAGTTATCTTGTGAAATACTAAAAATCTGAACAAGATGGCAGCCTCTAACACAAACAAGACTTGGAGGGATTTTGCTGCAATCAGCAAGTGCAAGAGTAAATTCCATGAGTTGGCACAACAAGAACCTAGATCTACTGGTAACAGAAGTCACAAATAGCTCCAACCAGTGTGATGGAAAAATATTCTCAATCATATTAAAACAATATGATCCAACAAACTGGAGCAAGTCTGCCTGAAAACATCATCAAAATAATAGAAGAAATTCCAAAGAAGACTCAGGTGTTAAAGAGACTTATAAAGAAAGCTTACATTCCATTCAAGAACAATAAAAGGTTCTATATGGTGAATGTGCTGATTGATGCGTTGGGAAAAAGAATACCAAAATGGTGCAATACATGTAAGATGTGGTACAGTATTCTTAACCCACAACAATTATTAAGGAAATGCGATGTATGCCATGTACCACACATCCTAATTGTGCTAAAAATGCACAAAAAATAAGTACAAAAGACACAAAGGTATTCTGCTCATCATGCTTAGTATGGATAGAAAATATAATTAAGTCGAGACTGAATCTGCAAATAGTTGAAGAAGAAGAAGAAGAAGAAGAAGAAGAAGAAGAAGAAGAAGAAGAAGAAGAAGAAGAAGAAGAAGAAGAAGAAGAAGAAGAAGAAGAGAAAAATGAACAGGATATGTGTAAGGATGCAGAGGAAATCATTGATACATCATATGATGCCATTCAACAACATACTTACGTAGAAATAGAATATCCTAAAGGAAACAAATAACAGACCCAAGAGACTACCCAGACCTACAAACTTTTAGGGAAGAGGCAAGAACAAGAAAAAAGAAAAGAAAGATATATCTGCAATTCATTGAAAAGAGGGAATTGCAGATTTGGCGAAAGATGCTACTACAAACATCCAAAGGTATGCCATAATAATAAAATATATGGTAAATGTGCGAATTTAGACGGATATGAGGACGAATGCATAGATCTCCATCTAAAAATATGCAAGAACCTGAAAGAAGAAAAGGGATGCAAATTCAACAAAATTGTCGATATATGCATCCTGCAACCATGAATGGAAGTAAAAAACTGAGCAAACAGAAAAGAAAAATGAAAGCAAAAATGAAAAAAAAACGAAAGAAAAAAACAAGCCGAGAATATACCACACTATGCAAAAAAGGCCCCAAGATATGATGCCTATCATTACAAATATGCACAATTAGAACTCAACTACAAAGAATACATCTATAATGCCAGGGGTTGGTGCAGACATGGGGATAATTGCAGGCATACACACAAAAATAAATATGAGGGCAAAAGAGCAAATGTAATAGAAAAGTTGAATTTTTTAATGGCAGAATTCCTGGAAATGAAAAAAAGAACATCATATCAGAACAGGAAGGAAGCATGGGAGAGTCTATATTATTACTAATTTTAAGTAATGGGGATGAAACACAAACATAATAGTGATGAATGCACAGGGGTTTCATCAGCGAGTAACTCTAAAAGGAAATTAGAGTTCTTAGAAGAACTAACCCAAATTGAAAAAAAATAGATATGTTAAATATAAGTAAAGCATGGTATTCCCAAGACACTGGCAGTGACGACCAGATAAAGGTTTCCAAACATGTAGATCAGACAGAACAAATAGGAATCAAGGGGGAACCGCAATATATGAAAGAGACAAATTAAGGAAAAGTCTGTGAAAAATAAAGCAACACAGAATGTGAATTGATTGCGGTAGAATTTTAATATGAAAAATTTGTGAATATTGTAGTTTATCAGACACCAAATACTAAGGAGTTTGACATAATAATAGAAAAAATAGATGATATATGTAGAAACACTAAAGACTGGAATATACTCCTATCATGATATTTTAACTTTCCTTTCGTGGATTGGAAAGCACCGATAGAAGTAAGTGGTTGTATATATACATATAAAAAAGAGAGTAATATTAGTGCAGAAGATAAGAGATAGTTTGAAAAGCTTCAAGATATGCTATTAGAACATAATATGCAACAAATAAACCACATTCCCAACAAGAAAGGACAATGTCCT
>NC_090736.1:86566552-86569052 GCF_036898095.1 Palaemon carinicauda
GCATGCCAAGAGATTATTAAATAAATCTAATACTTATGCAAAAACATTAAAAACAGGAGAAAAAGTCCCTCGGGAATCATCTCACCCACCTACTACTGTAGGTAGTTCTCGAAAAAGGAATTCACAATCTATTGATAAAGTGCTGCATAAGACAAGAACATCTCCTCCTAAAGATTTATCATTGAGTATCAACAAAAAGACATTGCCCACCACTATCAAACCTTTGTCCCCCATTACAAAGGATAGTACTAACCTCTCCCAGGCCATATCCTTGCCTGATTTAATGGAGATTCCACCTGACACCAAGTTATCAGGTGTACCTGTAGTGGGGAAGGTACAAAAACCTGGTAACCTGCAACCTATTAATCGTAAAAGAGAGAGACCTCCATCTCTCTCACCCCCTTCCATAAGAAATACTAGAATTATGACATCAAATAAATATGATGTTTTGTCTGTTGATGTTGGCGATCAACCAGAAGACAATTTAAATAAATCAGAAATTCAAGTTGAGGTCCACCATCCCCCTCAACAAATATATAAAAAAGATACAAAGAAAAACTCCAACGTAAAACCCAACATAACAAGACCATCTCTGAAGAAACCTACTGGTAATAATGTTAGATTAAAAACTGCTAATGGGAAGACCTCACCCAAGACGTCTTCCAGAAATAATCCATAGTTTTCTCCTCCATTTTGCAATGGAACTGTCAGGGTTTGAGGGCGAAATATGAAGAACTTAAGCTGCTAATTCATGAGCATTCCCCATAATAGTATGTCTACAGGAAAGTATGCTTGATTCTAACACTCCTAGTCCTCGAGAGTATGTTAGCTATAGAACACCATATAATCAACAAGCAGGGAGCCATGGCGGAAGTCTTATGTACATTCGTCGAGATGTTCCCCAAATACCCATGTCTATACGTACAACCCTGCAGGCAGTTGTTGTACAAATTGATATAGGGAGAAAATATACAATATGCTCTCTGTACTTACCTCCAAAGGATGATATTTTATATGATGATTTAGCAGAAGTTATTCAACAACTCCCTCAACCTTTTCTCTTACTGGGAGATATGAATGGTAGACATCCTTTATGGGGTGATGTTTTGGCCAAAACAAGGGGCAATATTATCTCATCAATTGTGGAGAATGAGGATGTGGGGCTCCTTAATACAGGAGAGCCCACGCACTTCCATGTTCAGACAGGTACTTTGTCATGCATTGACCTTTCAATTGCAAGCACTAACTGCCTTCTTGAATTTGATTGGAGGACATTAGATGATTGGCATACTAGTGATCATGCACCAATCATTATAAACACCAACAAGGGTCCACCTTTGCAAAGATCGCCACGTTGGAATCTAGACAAGGCAGACTGTGTTAAATTTTCCGAGCTAAGTGAAATCGAAGGGAGAGCAGAACAGTTTGAAAGTATTGATGATGCTATAGACCTGCTGAATGGAACTCTTCATACAGCAGGAGTCAATTCAATTCCCAAAACAACAGGGTTATTCAAACGACGACCAGTCCCGTGGTGGTCTTCAGAACTAACTGCACTCCACAGAGCCACAAGAAGATCTCTAACACGATTGCGTAGACTCCGAACTGATGAGAATTTAATTATGTACAAGAAATGTAGAGCACAGTTCCGTCGTGCCATGAAAGAAGCAAGGCGCCAGTCATGGATGTCTTTTGTTTCCTCCATTAACAGTAGAACACCACCATCTTCTGTGTGGAGGAAAGTAAAAAAGATAGCTGGCAAATTCACCCCCAACCCACCACCAGTGTTGAAGGTGAATGGCCAGTATGTAACTGAAGCAAATGAAGTTAGCAATGCCTTGGCTAATCATTTTTCAAATGTATCCAGCAAGTGTGAAGGAGCCCCTGGTCACCAGTATAGGAGCACTGAAGAAAATAAAATTTTAAATTTTGCAACAAGAAGGGAAGAGTCGTATAATTCTCCTTTCACTGAAAGAGAATTTGATTCCGCACTTGCTCATTGCAACGATACAGCCCCTGGACCCGATGGAATTCCATATGCAATGATTAAACATGTACATTTTAATACAAAGCTATTTATTTTAAGCATTATTAATAGAATATGGCATGATCATAGTTACCCAAGTGTTTGGGAACTAGCCATTATTTTAGCCTTTTTAAAACCCGGTAAAGACAAGTTTTTAGCAGCAAACTATCGTCCTATTGCATTGACATCTTGTTTATGTAAAATTATGGAGAAGATGGTCAATGCAAGGCTGATATGGTACCTTGAAAAGAAAGGTATTTTATCACCGATTCAATGTGGATTCCGAAAAATGCACTCAACGACTGATGTGTTGATACGACTTGAGTCTTCTATTTGTGAAGCCTTTGCTTCCAAACAGCACCATGTTACAGTATTTTTTGACCTTGAAAAGGCATATGATACCACATGGAGATATGGTATTCTTAAAACCATTCATGAATTGGGATTGAGAGGAGAGCTGCCACTATTTATTCA
>NC_090736.1:86574052-86591552 GCF_036898095.1 Palaemon carinicauda
CCAAATGCAACCCCAGCATCAGATTTGGAGCCATCAGTATATATAAAAGTCGATCCTCTATGTTCTTGAACATGTTTCATAAAAAGAAACCTGGCTTCTAGGTCAGTCATATTCTTCTTAACTCCAATAAAGTATTTACAAAAAGATATCTCTGGTAATTGTCACGGAGGCATTGATGATACCTTGAATGGAAGTACCTTACTTCTAATTATATCCGAACTGTTTAATAATCGTTTCACACAAAAGCCATAAAGTATGATGTGCGTCTTACAAGGCTTGCAGTCTGAAAGGCTAAAGAGTTAGGGAGTTTTTGCAATCTAAACCAATACAGAATAATAGAAGACATTCGGTAAAGGTCTAGAGGTAACTCTCCAGCATCAACAAGGAGACTTGGGATAGGTGAGGTTCTAAATGCTCCTGTAGACAATCTAATACCAGCATGATGTAATCAGTCTAATACTTTTAACCGCCTTGGGGTGGCTGAAGAGTATATTCCACATCCATAACTAATTTTGGAAAAAATCAAGGCCATGCATAATTTTAAAATAGTATTGCGGTCTGGCCCATATGATGTATGGGACAATACTTTTAAGATATTCAGAGCCTCAAGACATTTAGCTTCTAACGCTTTCAAGTGAGAAACCCATGTAAGCCTACAATCAAATATCAAACCTAAAAATTTAGCTTCACTTAAACATGGTATCCGTTGACCTTTAATGTAAATATCTGGGTCTGGATGACCTCCCCCGGATACGACAAAAATGGACAATGGTAGTTTTACTTGTCGAGAACTTAAATCCATTCATATCAGCCCACTGGATAATTTTGTCAATAGAGAGTTGTATTTTTCTCTCTACCATTGCCATTCTAGTTCCAGCAAATGATATTGAGAGATCATCCACAAATAATGTTAAGAGAACATCTTGGGGAATGACTTAGGATATCCCATTAATTGCTAGTGCAAACAGAATTACACTTAGCACACTCCCCTGAGGAACTTCTTCTTCCTGACACTTACTCTCTAATAGAGTTTCCCCCACTCTCACTTGAAATACTCTATGCGAAAGAAATTACTGAATAAATAGTGGTAGTTCACCTTTTAAGCCTAGTTCATGAATTGTTTCAAGTATACCATATCTCCATGTGGTATCATATGCCTTTTCAAGGTAAAAAAAAAAAAATACTGTCACATGGTGCTGTTTGGAAGCAAAGGCTTCACAAACAAAGGACTCGAGTCTTATTAACACATTAGTTGTTGAGTGCATTTTTCTGAATCCACATTGAATCGGTGAAAAAATACCCATCTTTTCAAGGTACCACATAAACCTCGCATTGGCCATCTTCTCCATGATTTCACATAAACAAGAAGTCAATGCAATAGGTCGATAGCTTGCTACTAAAAACTTGTCCTTATTGGGTTTTTAAAAAGGCTAAAATAATGGCTAGTTCCCAAACACATGGGTAACTATGATTATGCCATATTCTATTAATAATACTTAAAATTAATAACTTTGTATTAAAATGTACATGTTTAACCATTGCATATAGAATTCCATCAGGTCAAGGGGCTGTATCGTTGTAAGTAGCGAGTGCGGAATAAAGTTCTCTTTCAGTAAAAGGAGAATTATACGATTCTTCCCTTTCTGTTGCAAAATTTAAAATGTTCTTTTCTTCAATGCTTCTGTACTGGTGACCAGGAGCTGCTACACTCTTGCACGATACATTTGAAAAATTGTCAGCCGGGCATTTCTAACTTGATTTCCTTCAATCACATACTGACCATTCACTTTCAACACTGGTGGTGGGTTCGGGGTAAATTTGCCTACAATCTTTTTTTATTTTCCTCCATACAGAAGATGGTGGTGTTCTTCTACTAATGGAGGAAACAAAAGCCACCCAAGATTGGCGTCTAGCTTCTTTCATCGCACGACTGAACTGTGCTCTACACTTTTTGTATGTTATCAAATTTTCATCCGTAAGGCGTCTACGCAATCTAGTCAGGGATTTTATGGTGGCTTTGTGCAAGGCTGTTAATTCTGAAGACCACCAGGGGACTGATCGTCTTTTGAATAGTCCTGTCGTTTTGGGAATCGAATCGATTCCTGCTGAAGGAGAATTCCATTCAGTAGGTCTATGGTATCATCAATACTTTCAAACTGTTCTGCTCTCCCTTCGATTTCATTTACCTCAGAAAATTTAACCGAGTCTGCCTTGTCAATATTCCATCGTGGCGATCTTTGCAAAGGCGGACCCTTGTTGGTGTTTATAATGACTACTGCATGATCACTAGTATGCCCAATCATCTAATGTCCTCCAATCAAAATCAAGAAGGCAATTAGAGCTTGCAATTGAAAGATCAAAGCATGACAAGGTACCTGTCTGAACATGGAAGTGCGTGGGCTCTCCTGTATTAAGGAGTCCCACATCCTCATTCTCCACAATTGATGAGATAATATTGCCCCTTGTGTTTGCGAAAACATCACCCCATAAAGGATGTCTACCATTCATATCTCCCAGTAAGATAAAAGGTTGAGGGAGTTGATGAATGGCCTCTGCTAAATCATCATATAAAATATTATCCTTTGGAGGTAAGTACAGAGAGAATATTGTATATTTTCTCCCTATATCAATTCGTACAACCACTGCCTGCAATGTTGTACATATAGACATAGGTATTTGGGGAACATCTTCACGAATGTACATGAGACTTCCGCCATGGCTCCATGCTTGTTGATTATATGGTGTTCTATAGCTAACATACTCTCGAGGACTAGGAGTGTTAGAATCAAGTATACTTTCCTTTAGACATACAATTATGGGGGAATGTTCATGAATTAGGAGCTTAAGTTCTTCATATTTCGCCCTCAAACCGAGACAGTTCCATTGCAAAATGGAGGAGAAAACTATGGATTATTTCTGTAAGACCTCTTGGATGAGGTCTTCCCATTAGCAGTTTTTAATCTAACATTATTACCTGTAGGTTTTTTTCTTCAGAGGTGGTCTTGTTATGTTGGGTTTTACGTTTGTGTTTTTATTTGTATCCTTTCGATCTATTTGTTGAGGTGGATGGTGGACCTCAACTTGAATTTCTGATTTATTCAGTTTATCTTCTGGTTCATTAGAAATATCAACAGACAAAACATCAAATTTATTTGATGTCATATCCTTAACGTTTCTAATGGAGGATGGAGAGAGAGATGCAGGTCTTTCTCTTTTACGATTAATAGATGGTGGGAGTCTAGGTTTTTGCACCTTTCCCACTACAATTGCATCAGGTAAGTTAGTCTTAAGTGGAACCTCCATCAGATCAGGCAAGGACATGGCCTGAGAGAGGTTTGTACTATTTTTTGTAATTGGGGATGAAGGCTGCACAGCAATGGGCAATGCCTTAGTGTTAATGTACCGTGGTAAAGCCTCAGGAGGTAATGTTTACCTCGTTATTTGACATTTCATCAGATGGCATACTTTTTTTTTGAGCTATTGGCAGTACTAGGTTGGTTTAATTTTAATGCCTTAGCATATGTATTTGATTTATTTAATAGTCTTTTGGCGTGGGTCACACTTATATGTTCTAAGTTCGATTTGTTGAGGGCAGCTTCCTCGCAGCTCTTGTCTGTGGATTTATGATTCGAGCTGCAATTTAAACACCTGGCTCCAAGTGCACACTCCCCATGGTAAGATTTTGAGCAAACACCACACATCTCATTTTTGCAAACTTTAGACTGGTGCCCAATCTTAAAAAAAATAAAGCATTGCAGTGGCCTCTGCTTGAATGGTCTTACATTAATCCTTTTATTCTCAATAATAATATGGAAAGGTACATCAGCATCCTGGAACGTAAGGATTA
The DNA here is from genome assembly GCF_036898095.1 of Palaemon carinicauda. NCBI lineage: Eukaryota > Metazoa > Arthropoda > Malacostraca > Decapoda > Palaemonidae > Palaemon > Palaemon carinicauda. The sequence goes on from NC_090736.1 coordinate 86,577,900, forward strand.
TCATTGATGTACCTGGGACTTTGTGAACTTTCCATACATTTAGTGGTCACATGGGCAGTATCTCCTCCTCTGTAAATTCATATAGATCTCTGTTAAAAACTAATCCCCTTCCATAGCTAAAATTTAGGTGGGGTTTGACATCTAACTTAATGTCATCATTACTTATTTTCATATTGGACAATATCACAGACTGTGTACTGGATTTGGCATGGATAAGAAAACTATTTTTTCCAAAACGAGATATATCGCCTGGTGCAATAGTTCCTACTTTTTTTCTGAAGCAATTTGCATATTCTAAAATAATTCCCTGTAACCCCCTTTGATTCAGCTATAAGCCACATCGGTGGTTTTGGATTTCTCTGGGAGGGCATAACTAAATCTGCGTCTTTTTTTCAACCAATCGGCAGGCCTATACACATCCAAGTCTTTTGGTACCTTATCACAGAGAGCAGCTACGACATTCAAGTTATTAATTTCAACATTGTTCAAGTTACTTATTGCACTAAATGCTTCGTCATAATTACTCTAAGATATCCATGAATCCCATGTTTCAGCTTCACGTTTCATCCTTATTTCTTTTATGAATCCATAGCATTCAAATGCTTTACATAGATCATCATAATTTGTCTCAATTGAAATTGGGGTAACATGGAGGATTCGAAGTTTCCTTGTGTTACCCAAATTACTCAATTTTGAAATATCAGAATGGTCCTTTCCCGTTCCGAGGTCATCAACATTATCAGAGGTCATCAACAGTGCCGGGGGGAAGTCAGCCAATCCAGGGGATGGGGAGTCAGTATTTGAAGGGTCCATAGTTAAGGGTGGGGTTTTCTTTGTTTTTTGTTTTTAGAAAGTATCATGCGTTAAAAAGGAAATTTGCATTTTCCACTATCGGCACAATGAGAGTATACTTCCCAGATGGTCCACTCCATACCCTACCCGAAAGATAGCATCAAAACAGATATAGAGGCACAGGTGTAAGCTAAACCCACCTGTTAGGATTGAGATCAAGGATATATGGAATCATCCTCCCCATATCTGTAATGATGGGCTTCCGCCCAAAAGCCAAGAGTTCCACATCAAGGGTTGGATCCCCCTGGATTCCAATGACCCAACCCTTGAGAGTAGTTCCGCCAAAAAGGTCCAAACCATCTTTGGGATGGCTGAGATCATCCAATACTTTCATATATACCTTTGAATGCAAATACCTCCCAACTGTGATCCATTCTCCCATTCATCTAAGCAGGCAGTAATAACGAATGTGGATATATCGACACCATTTAAATAAAATAAAAATAAATAGATAAATAAATAAATGAACAACTAAAATAAATAAATCAATATATATATATATATATATATATATATATATATATATATATATATATATATATATATATATATATATATATTATATATATATATATATATATATATATATATATATATATATATATATACATATATATATATATATATATATATATATATATATATATATATATATATATATATATATATATATATATATATATATATATATATATATATATATATATGTGTGTGTGTGTATATATATACATACATACATACATATATATATATATATATATATATATATATATATATATATATATATATATATATATATATATATATATATAACTTAAGGGAAATAATACTCATAGAGTTAGGACAGCAAGAAAAAAGAAAGATGATATAATTAGGAGAAGGTCGAAGATGTATTGGGCAGAAGGAATAGAGGAAAGGGAGAGAAATTTAGATTCGAACTTGGGGAGTAATTTCCCCAAGTTAGAGAGCCCTCTTGCCCGTCATAATTCTTCAACAATATGAAGAAACCACATGTCTGCGTCAAGGCATTCTCTCATTAAGAGGGTCTCCTAGAAGAGCTGCTTAGCAGAGCTAAAGAGTCTCTTCTACCCTTACCCCGGGGGAAAGTAACCACTGAACAATTACAGTGCAGTAGTTAACCCCTTAGCTGAAAAAGAATGGCGTGTTAATCTCAGTGTTGTCAGGTGTATGTGAACAGAAGAGAATCTGTAAAGAATATGCCAGACTATTCGATGTATGTGTAGGTAAAGGAAAAGTGATGTACACAACATGCTTCCAATAATGGATGCCCTAATACAGCATATGCAGAGAGCTGTTTACCAGGCTTGTCTTTGCTGGAGTCAGTCATTTTGCTCAGAGATCAATCCTCCACAGCTTGAAGGATAGGGATGGACACATGCTAACAGTGGGACCTGGGAAATTGTATGGAGCACACTTCCTGAAGCAAGGAAGGTGTACCAAGAGTTGTTGCGGAGTTATTGCCTGAAAGGATGCCGTGGCAACTGCAAGTGTGCAAAAGCCTTTCTTATATGCACAGCTCTGTGCAATTATGAAGGGTCCTGTTAGTGATCTGTGAAAGTATCTAGAACATGATAAGGGAACTTTTAATCATGTGTTTTCTAATAAAGAATATAGTAGTAGTCGTTGTTTTTTTTCATTACAATTAATCTCAAAATAACTTTTATTATGTATGTTAGAAACTATAAAGATGATTTATTTTGTTTGATGCTACGAATAAGGTGCCAAGTCAGTTATTATGCTCGTTACAGACTATTATTACGAGCAAAGTAGTTTTTCTTTTATAATTAATCTCAAAATTGTTAAAGCTTTAATTAGTTTGTTAGAAACCATAAAGGTTATGCATTTTGTTTGTTGTAAGCTATAAATAAGGTGCAGAAGAGGTATTATGCTACAAATTATAAACAACGTGCAAAACAGTTATTATGTAACATGCTACAATTAAGAAACCAGTGCAGTGATTGTTTGTTACAGACTATAATAATGAACAAATTAGTTTTTTTCTTTATAATTAATTTCAAAAGTGTTAAATCTTTAATTAGGTTTATTAGAAACTATAATGAGGATTTTTGCAAGCTATAAATAAGGTGCAAAACAGTTATTATGCTACATGCTACAATTAAGGATCCAGTGCAGTGGTTGTTTATTACAGAATATAATAATGAACAAATTTTTTTTTTTTTTTTTTTTTACAATTAATCTAAAAAGTGCTAAACCTTTAATTTGTTTATTAGAAACTATGAAGATGATTTTTGCAAGCTATAAATACGATGCAAAACAGGTATTATGTTGTGAGTTGAAAGGTGCAAAACAGGTATTATGTGTTAAGTTATAAATAAGGTGCTAATCCGGTATCATGTTGTAAATTATAAATAAGGTGCAAAACTGGTATTATGTTGTAAGTTATGAATAAGGTGCAAAACCGGTATTATTTGTTAATTTATAAATAAGGTGCAAAACCGGTATTATGTGTTAATTTATAAATAAGGTGCAAAACCGGTATTATGTTCTAGGCTATAAATAAGGTGCAAAACCGGTATTATGTTGTAAGTTATGAATAAGGTGCAAAACCGGTATTATGTGTTAAATTATAAATAAGGTGCAAAACCGGTCTCATGTTGTAAGTTATAAATAATGTGCAAAACCGTTATTATATTGTAAGTTATAAATAAGGTGCAAAAGTGGCATTATGTGTTAAGTTATAAATATGGGGCACAACTAGTATTATGTGTTAAGTTATAAATAAGGTGCAAAACCAGTATTAAGTGTTGTTATAAATAAGGCGCAAAACCGGTATCATGTGTTAATTTATAAAGAAGGTGCAAACCGGTATCATGTTGTAAGTTATAAATAAGGTGCAAAACCGGTATTACGTTGTAAGTTATAAATAAGGTGCAAAACAGGTATTAGGTTGCAAGTTATGATTAAGGTACCAAAGCAGTTACTATGTTCATTACAGACTATCAAAATGTGCCAAAGCAGAGCAGGCATTGTGTATATTAAAAGGTATAAATATATATGAAAAACCCGAGTGTAAGTAAACTTTGATGTCGGGTTAGATTTTTGTGAACTGTTATGTTGAGATTTTTGTCTGTGTATTATCATGTAAATGTAGTATTTTATTTTTTCCCTGTTTATTTTTTTAAGTAAACTTTTCAAATGGTGCAGTTGTTACCCAGTCTTTATATATTGCAAAGTACTGAAATTCACAAATGGATATGGCCTTGATATTTGATTTTTGGTGGCCTAATTTTTTGGTCATCACATTAAATTTGATAAAATATTGATCCTAGAGTTTCCAAAGTTTGTTTTTCTGACTATGAACTCGAAAACCTGCCAATATATACCAGAGTCATCACTTCTGGACTATTGTATTAAGAGATATGGGGGATATAAGATAAAACTATTGCGAATGGACACGATTTTCAAAAATATCTGCCCCCGATGCCACAGGAAAAATCCAGCTTGGCACTGTAACCAAATTGGTTTGTATTGGTGTATTGTATAAGCATGCAAAGTGGCATACTTTTACCACAAAATGCACGATTTTTTCCCAATCCGGTATACTATATAAGGTATGGTAAGCAGCTCTTCCTGGAAGACATTCCAAAATCAAACAATTGTTTTCTAGTGTTTAGTAGTGTCATAGCCTCAGTACCATAGTCCTCGCCTACTTACAATCATATTTTGCGTTTCGTTAGGATTCAACTTCACGCTCCATAATTTGCACCGGGCACTAATTTTATCTACAGTATATCTCTATGAAGGGATTCAGCAACTTCAGATCTACATTCAAGAAATGGAATTAATACAAAGAGTAGTATTATCTGCATATGCAACAAACTTGTTTTCTATGCCAAACCACAGATCATGAGTATTTTGAAGAATAATAGGGCAAGAACATTACCACGAAGATCACTAAATATATACTAACTACTTTTAAAAAATGATGCTAAAAAAAGGCCCACCTACTCCAAACTGTTTTAGCTTGAAAACGCGGGCCTCATAATTAACATGTCCAAAGGTAGAACAAATATCCAGACCAAAATTAAGGGATTTGTGTACAGCATTGTAAATTGTAAGAAAGGCACCACATGCACCAACGCCTTTGCGGAAGCCAAATTGTAAAATTATTTAGGCGTTTTGACAACAGACTTTAAAAACTATTGACACTAGCGTTATCCAACACTGATGTGCAACGAAAAATTTTTCTTTCCCATCTTTCTCATAATCAAGCCAAGTGAAAATGTCTCCATAATCCGGGTATCACACAGACAACAACAAAAACCAACATTATATATAACCAAACTAAGAACTGAACCATAGCAGTTTCCTGCTATGAAAAGAATTGCCTTCGAATTTTTGCATAATTTCCAATCTCCTTCTTTTGCAGGAAGTATGAAAAGTATGAGGGTGGCTTCGCAGTTCTCTTCCGATAATGTAAATTGAAGTTCTACCCCTGCTATACCTTCATGGATAAATTCAGCAGGCAAATAATAGTAATAATAATAAAAAAAAAAACCAATAAAGCCTAAATAAGCCAATGAAAAAATAATTATACCTACAGCAAAACATAATTTTCATGGTACTACGTATATTTCTTTCTCTCTCTCTCTCTCTCTCTCTCTCTCTCTCTCTCTCTCTCTCTCTCTCTCTCTCTCTCTCTCTCTCTCTCTCTCTCTCTCTGTATGTGTGTGTGTGTATGTGCGGACATCACAAAAATATCATCAAAGAATATTTACGCATTTCACTTATCATTTTTTCCAATAAGGTTTCTATGATGCCTTCACTCAAAATGTGCATTTGTTAATATTTTGTTATTCGGCAAACATTAACTGCTCTCACGAAGCGCTGTATTCCAGAAAAAAATATATAAATTAATCATCGGTTCATTTCACAATTCACTCTTTTAATTTCTTATGCAATACAATTATTTAGAATAATTTCTCTATAATTTTTCAAGTGTTAATATTTTCATTAATTAAATAGAGGACAATAACGTGAAAACAGCAAAACTTCCCCACCCTAATCCACAGTAAGAACTAGCTTGTTCTTTAAATGGTAAAGTAAAATTTTATCTGACAAGAAAATATAAAAAAAAACAGGACATTTTCTAGCTTTTAGTGAATTATGGTGTGATTCAGTGGAGAAAATGGAGACCAGAGCATGCATGTCAGTCAGGCTTTTGTACAGAGATGGTGATCTTCTGGCTACAAGGCTCAGTAACGGTGGAAATGAGATATTTTTAATTCCAAGAACCCTGGCATAGCTCGCAAGAAAGGAGATGGTTTCGACTTGACCAACATCGTGTGTTTTAAAATTTGGAAGGTCAGGAATTAGTTTATTCTATTCCTGACTACGACTCTGTCTCTGTCTCTCTCTCTCTCTCTCTCTCTCTCTCTCTCTCTCTCTCTCTCTCTCTCTCTCTCTCTCTCTCTCTCTCTCTCTCTCTCTCTCTCTCTTTTCCGAAGGGAAGTTCGTTCAAACTATAATTCTATATATAATATCGTTTAACGATTTCATATAATCTTAGGCTAAACTCGAGTGATTATTGTAATTCATTGTAATTGATTACATTAAAGATACTATACCCGTGAATATTATTAACATCTTTATTGTTATTATCATTAATATCATCATTAATACTATTGATATATTAAAAGATAAACGTTCTGACAAATGTCAGAAGAATAATATAATTCTTTTGTTAACTAATTCTTAAGTTTCTTTTCAGTCATCATCATCATATTTATCATTATATTCCCAATCACAAGCATTATTATTAACTTAATCACCATAGCAGTATGAAATCATAAATGGGCTTATCAGCATTAACATATTAAGACTGGTACGTCGTACCTCATCTGATATGTATGAGGACCGAATGAACTTTTTCCGATCGAGGAAAATGATTGGACTTTGAATGAACGATTTATGACTGAGAAACTTTCGAAGAATTTTGCGTTCTTTGGAGCATCAAGAGATTAGGCGCTAGATTCACGACTCCCGAGGCAACGTGATTTCGCATCTGCGGAAGATCTCCCTTGAAAAATGGACAACAAAATTGCCCCTCTCCTGCTATTAATGAAATCAGTCTTTTAAGAGATTCCTTATTTCTTCAGAGAGAGAGAGAGAGAGAGAGAGAGAGAGAGAGAGAGAGAGAGAGAGAGAGAGAGAGAGAGAGAGAGAGAGAGAGAGAGAGAGAGAGCTATGATAATCTATTTAATCACATTAGCGTATTTTCATCTTCGACGACGATTAAAATTGAATTTTTTTTTTCAACACAAGAGAGAGACAGAAAGAATGAATCTATTTAATTTAATTAGCGTATTGTCATCTTCTTTAACGACAATGCAGACTAAAAATAGCTGTTTGTTTTAGGAGAGAGAGAGAGAGAGAGAGAGAGAGAGAGAGAGAGAGAGAGAGAGAGAGAGAGAGAGAGAGAGAGAGAATCTATTCAATTTATTTAGCGTATTATTGGCTAGACAGTCTATACAAAGCTAGAAACAGGACCAGGTGAAGGCAATTGACAGCCCACGTTAAAGTCATGCCACCCAGATACTATTGATACTGGATCATTTTAAATAACAATAGAGACTGAAAATATGTCTGTTGAGAGAGAGAGAGAGAGAGAGAGAGAGAGAGAGAGAGAGAGAGAGAGAGAGAGAGAGAGAGAGAGAGAGAGAGAGAGCCTTACCTTACCTTACCTTACCTTATTACCTTATTTTTTGTTTGGGTTCCCCCAGGTCAATCAGTGTGAGGCACCTCGTATATCCACCAGAGATATGCTAATGCATCTCCCCGTGTATTTTGCATCTTCCAGTCTTGGATGGTCTGGGATGCATCTTAGGTATTTATCGAGCTTATTCTTAAACACATCTACGCTCACTCCTGATATGTTTCTTAGATGAGCTGGCAGCACATTAAATAGTCGCTGCATTATCGATGCTGGTGCGTAGTGGATTAATGTCCTGTGCGCCTTCATTAGTTTTCCTGGTATATTTTTTGGCACTATTAATCTACCTCGGCTTGCTATTTCTGATATTTCTAGCTCCATGATATTTTCCTTTTATTTGCTTCTATGCTTGTATTATCATGTAGCGTTCTCTTCTGCTTTCTAGACTGTATAGTTTTAAAATTTGCAGTCTTTCCCAGTAGTCAAGGTCCTTAACTTCTTCTATTCTAGCAGTATAGGACCTTTGTACACTCTCTATTTGTGCAATATCCTTTTGGTAGTGTTGGTACCATATCACATTGCAGTACTCGAGTGTACTACGTACATAAGTTTTGTAAAGGATAATCATGTGTTCAGCTTTTCTTGTTCTAAAGTGTCTGAATAACATTCCCATTTTTGCTTTACATTTAGCCAACAGTGTTGCTATTTGGTCGTTGCATAACATATTCCTATATAACATTACACCAAGGTCTTTAATTGCTTCCTTGTTTGTTATTATCTCGTTATTAGGTCCCTTGTATGCATATACCATTCCTTCTCTGTTTCCATAATTCATTGATTCGAATTTATCGGAGTTAAATACCATCCTATTTATCTCCGCCCAATCATATATTTTGTTTAGATTTCTTTGCAGTGAGTTCCTATCTTCATCACAAGAAATTTCTCTATTTATTCTTGTGTCATCGGCGAAACTTCTCACTACAGAGTTTTCAACATCACAGTCTATGTCTGAGATCATAATAACAAACAGCAGTGAAGCTAATACCGTACCTTGTGGCACGCCAGATATTACCTGAGCTTCATCCGATTTCTCGTCATTTGCAACGACTATCTATTTTCTGTTTTGCAGGAATTCTTTTACCTATTTTCCTATCTTTCCCACAATATTATGCTTTCTCGTTTTTTTCTCTAATATATTATAGTCTACCATGTCAAAGGCTTTTGCAAAATCTAGATAGATCACATCTGTGTCTTTTTCATTTATCATATTTTTGTATGTTTTCATAGTGTGCTATCAGTTGGGTTTGTGTACTTTTTCCAGGCACAAAACCGTGTTGACCTATATTAAACAAATTATTTTTAACCAAATAATTCATTATTTTCTTTTTTATTACCCTTGCATACACTTTCATAATATGTTATGTTAGACTAACAGGTCTATAATTGCTTGCCTTTAGTCTTGATCCACTTCTGAAGATAGCGGTTATATAAGCTAATTTATGTTTAACATATATCTCGCTCATATCTACACTTTGTCTTAGCAGTATTGCAAGCGGCTTCGCGATAGTGTTTGCAGTTTTTTTCAACAAAATCACTGGAACTCCATCTGGTCCAGCTGCTGATCCATTTTTAATTTCATTTATAGCCTTGACAATATCTGCTTCATTAATATCTATATTCGTTAGATATTCAACATTTTCTTCTCTCATTTCTGTTTCATTATTCTCATTGCAATTCTTTGCGTGAACTCACTCTTATATTTTTCTGCTAATATGTTGCATATTTCCTTTTTTTCATTCGTTAGCCGTCCTTTAATTCTTAGAGGGCCTATTTCTAATCTCCCTTTATTCATCTCTTTTCCATTTGAGTAAAGTACTTTGGTTTTTTTTTCTATATTTTGAAGTGTCCTTTCTTCTGAGTCCCTTTTTTTAATTTTCTTTTGACTGTATAATCTTTTGTTCTGCATTTTCTATCTTACATTTTATTTCCATCATTTTCCACATATTTTTTCCTTTTGCAAGATTTTTCTTCCACTTTCTAATTTTCTGAAATAAGATCATTCTTTCTCTGGGTATGTATGTCTTTTGTTTATTGTTTTTCTTCTGTATATATTTTTCAACAATTTTCTCCAGTATTTTGTAAAGTATGTCCGTATTTACCTGTATATTATCACTTACAAACACATTTTTCCATTCTTTATTCAGTTCTTCATTTATTTCTGACTATTTTATATTCTTACTATAAAAATTATATTTTCCATATCCTTCCCATCGTTTGTGCTTTGATTAATTCTGTGAGCACTTGCACTTGCTTTGGAATGGACAATTAATTCAATGACATTATGGTCTGAAATTCCCGTGTTATATACTATTATTTCTTTAACATAATTCAATCATTCACAAATACTAGATCTAGGACATTTTCCTTTCTTGTTGGAATGTGATTTATTTGTCGGATATTATGTTCTAATAGCATATCTTTAAGCTTTTCAAATTGCCTCTTATCTTCTGCTCTACTATTACTCTCTTTTTTATATGTATACATACACCACTTTCTTCTATCCGTTCTTTCCAATCCACGAAAGGAAAGTTAAAATCTCCGGATAGGAGTATATTCCAGTCTTTATGGTTTCTACATATGTCATCTATTTTTTTCTATTATTATGTCAAACTCCTTAGTATTTGGGGGTCTGTAAACTACAATATTCACTAGTTTTTCACAGAGAGAGAGAAAGTGTGTGTGGTGGTGGTGGCGAGGAAGGGAAGTGATAGGGTAGAAGATCAAGAGGAGAACAAGGATTAAATGGTGTGATAAAAGGTAGAAGGATTTGTTGAAGATTGTTTTTGGTGAAAGAAGATAGCTCCAATAAGATGAAGTTGGAGAAAGAAAACATATCAAGAAAATGAACCTGTTACCGTAGGGATGGCGGAGGGAATGAGGAAACGAGAGAGAGAGAGAGAGAGAGAGAGAGAGAGAGAGAGAGAGAGAGAGAGAGAGAGAGAGAGAGAGAGAAAAATTCCTTTTCTCCAGTCAATTCTGCATTTGTTGCATCATACGGTACTTGCTATGTGATTGGTTTCTAAATGGAAATTGTTATACTGGCGAAATCGCATGTTGAAACTCTAATAAATTTTCAAAGTTAATTAGTCTCCATCTTACAAGGCTGATTTTCACAATTTTTTTTTCCTTGCTAAAAGTCTTCCTTTTGCCTATCAGAAGGCCGTGATATGTGTAGAATTCATCTCCAGCCTCTATAATGCCCCCCATGGTCATAAACGCCCCCCCTTACGTACATAGTAAAAATAAGAAATATCATTAGTAATTGTCTAATTTTTATAGTTTACCTCTTAAAAATTGGTTGAAGTCGTTTTCTAATATCAGTTTCATTAAAGAAAATGAGTTCAGGGGTGACTATGATTTTATCTCCAATATTTCTGTCATCAGACAAAAATCGTAATTTCTCGTTTTTTCTTTTTCGGGAGTGGGGTGTATTTCTTTGCTTATCCTGCTCTTATGCCTTAAGTAATACAATATTTAGATGTTTTAGGCTATCAAGTGACATAATACCTACAAAATAAACAGAAGGTTTTTTCCCTAAATCGAGATTTTAATTTTTGGTGAATATTTATTTCTAGGTTCCCTCCATCATCGGCTTGGCTTTCACTAAAGTTATTGCTCGTTTTTTTTTCTTGCTGTGTGCTTATTTACTGTTCTATTTTGATAAAACTTTGTGTGTATGTTCCAGATGGATAAACAAACATAATAACAGACCGAATTTCAATTCAAGACAGTAGTTTCTCACCGGTTACCAAATAACATTCAAGTCGCTAGCTCCGATTTTCACATTTTTATTCATAAAATCCTTTATTTTCCCTGTAGGATGATAAAACTTACAGAGGATATGCCTTATTATAGTGTTAATAATGCCTGTAAATTTCATTAGCGTGTCTTGATTAGTGTATTTTTGGGAAATATTTTTTACGATATGCACCCATTCAAGGTGGAGCCTACCCTTAAAACTTTAATAGAAACTATATTAAGAAAAATTATCTATGAGTGATCTTTTTCTTCCTGTCTTAAATTAAACGTTTCTGTCATAAATCTGATGTTTGTTTCATGAATATAAGACTCTTTTTACGGGATTCTGGTTCGTTACTTACGCTACTCCTGCGCCATCAAAGTCCAACCGTCGGGTTCCACTCCTGACCCCTGAAAGTATGAAAAAGAAGAAAAAGAAGAAGGAGAAGAGAGAGAGAGAGAGAGAGAGAGAGAGAGAGAGAGAGAGAGAGAGAGAGAGAGAGAGAGAGAGAGAGAGAGAGAGAGAGAGAGAGTTACTTTTAATTCACAAGTAACATTATTCTTCGAAGGAAAAATGAGGAAATATAGAGGTAACATATGACATTAGTTTTAACATTAGTTATAATAAGCATCATTCGAACTTTTGCAGTAAGTATAAAAAGGATGAGGGATTCTCGGCTCCCTCCACACCATGAAAATTCATACTACAATAGTCCAATGTTGTTATCTGAAGTTTACATAACTATTCAACAGAAATTACTAATATCATAAAATAATGAAAATTGGGTAACCGGAATCCCCCAAAACTTTATCTCTATTAATTTCAGTAACATGGGATTTGTGGTACTCGCTGTGTGTATGTGTGTTTGTGTGTGTATGTGTATTTGCATGTGTGTGTGTGAAATGCAACAGAAAAACTCACCAAAGTTCCTTTTATATTTCATTTTTTACATCTGAACTCTGCGGATTTCGACGGTACAAAGCTTTGGACTTCCAGTCATTCGCTGAAGCAAGTACGTCGCAGGAAAGGAAACTTGTATATTTATTTATAACAGGTTATGGAAATGGTTTACTTGTTTCCTTTTTAAAACGTTTAACATAACATAATGCAGAATAATTATTCGAAATTTCCGTTGGTCTAACATTTCTCATGGAATTTATTCATCTCTCTCTCTCTCTCTCTCTCTCTCTCTCTCTCTCTCTCTCTCTCTCTCTCTCTCTCTCTGTTATACGAGTGTAAGCGGATGAGCAACCTGGTGGAACAATGAGAACTTTGAGGTGGAGAAAATGCCTCCTTAAATCTCGATGAACTCACTGGCAGCAGGGTGACATATTGGGTTTAAGGCAATAGACAAGATGTCTCTTCGGCTTCTAATCTCGAGGCCTGGAAGATGATCTTAATGGAATCAGTATGGACTGGCAGAGGTCACTTGCCTTAGTTAGATAGGCACTGTTCATCACAGGGAACTGGTTATCCTTTTATGAATTTAGCTAATGAATCCTCTCTGGATCTAGTCAGTCTATGGAAAGAAAAAATGACAAAATTGCACCCAGTCCAGGGCGTTGCAGGGTGCTAAGAATCTCTTGGTTGATGAATACTAAAGAAAGCTTGAAAATCGGTAATTGGAATTTTAGAACCTTAAATCAAATTGGGAAGTTACAGCATGTTATAATGAATTCATGGAATATAGTTTGGATATCTTGGTCCTTAATGAGACACGGTGTAAAGGGATTGATAAAGAAGTCATAGACTATGGCTACATATATATATATATATATATATATATATATATATATATATATATATATATATATATATATATATATATATATATATGTGTGTGTGTGTGTGTGTGTGTGTGCGTGTGTGTGTACTCAGGAAGAACAGATAGAATTGGATGAGAGGGGTAGGAATGATAAAATCACTAAGTTAGGAAAGTCATTAACGCAATGGAAAGCTGTAAATATCAGTGCAATATGAGAGTTTGCTATGCAACAACAAATAATTCCCCTGAAGAAAGGAAAGATGAATACTATGAAGATCTGCATAGGGTAAAAGAGGATATCTAAGAGAGAGAGAGAGAGAGAGAGAGAGAGAGAGAGAGAGAGAGAGAGAGAGAGAGAGAGAGAGAGAGAGAGAGAGAGAGATTAAAATTGTGATTGGTGACTTTAGTGCTAATGTTGGAAGGAATAATCAGGGTATATAGAATGTGATGGGTATTCATGGTCTTGACGAAGTTGCAAAGGGCAAAGTAGTTCAGTTTACAAGTTTTTGTTCAACAAACAATCTTGTTGTTGGATGTGCTCTT
>NC_090736.1:86596552-86604052 GCF_036898095.1 Palaemon carinicauda
ATCATCTGCATATGCAACAAGCTTGTTTTCTGGGCCAAACCACATGTCTTAAGTATATAGTATGAAAAGTAATGGACCAAGAACACTACTTTGAGGAACATCAGATATTAAATTCCTATACTCACTATGGTGCCCATCAACAACAACTTTTTTGTAATTTATTACTTAAAAATTTAACAATGATGCTAAGAAACGACCCACCCACTTCCAACTGTTTGAGTTTGAAAACAAGGGTCTCATGATTAATAGGGTCAGAGGCAGTACGAAAATCAAGGCCAATCATACGAACTTCATGACCACAATCAAGGTATTTCTCTACAGCACTGGAGATTGTATTCTTACAATCTCATGCTCCAAGGCCTTTAAAAAGCCATATTGCAAACTAGGGAACAGATGATTACCTTCAGAAAAAATAAGACGTTTTGCCAAAAGACGTGAACACGAATTGCCTTATTATGAATCACTGAAGCTTTTGAACAAATAAGTCATGGAAAACCCAATAGATGGCACACTGCAAAGACGTTGAGCGCAGAGAGGAATAGGAAGTATTTATTTTCCTAAAGCATTGAGTTAAGTCTCCATAATCTGTTATCGTTAGAAGGTGATAAATGATTTTGTTGCTTCTGACGTTACTGGGTTTGCGTGTAAAACGTTCAGTTAACGAAATATGGAAGATAAATATGAGAATGAAATTATGCTTACGATATCTGCATTCTTGAATTGGTATTCGCATATAATATCGTATCTTATCAACAGACATGACCAACCAAGGGTCATACAAAACATTTTAGCTTAAATGTGTACGGAAGTGTTTTATACTGCAAGTCGCCTACCGTAGAAACAAAATAAACATTTGTAGAAGCAAATCGGCAATTTATTTTTTTAATTCACTTACGTTATTAATGTGGTAACCATAAACTGCAGTTTCATATGCAAATATTCACTGATCTGCCATATTGCATAATTGGGCCAACATTCTCAGTGAAGGCGGGCGATATGGGTATGGCAATGGAATGAGATTTTATAACTAAAATCATTGCCATACTTTTTTTTGCAATATATAATATAAAATTTAGATATTTCCACGATGGTAATATTTCCATATTATGTAACAAGATAGAAAAGTCAGAGGATTATTTTAAGAGCACAGAAATAAAAACAGGAACAAAATATGAAAGAGTGTATGTTACTGGGAAAGAGGCCATCTAAAGTACCTAAAATCAAACGATCTTTTAAGTGATTGTTGTTTGGCAGTTTAATAAGTGGTGTAAGGTGTAAGGTTGGGACAATGTAAACAAGCTAAGAAATTAATATTTTTCTAATAGTCCAATTGTGAGTATTGTTAATGTAATTTAGAATGCCATGGTCATGAACACTTTTAATCTACAAACAATATTATAGAGTTGACACTTTTTTTTAAATCAACATGACCATCTGCACCAAAGTTTATGAAGCTACCTAGGGTGGTGAAAGGTAAACCTTTCATAGGAGGTGACTTCAGACACACTACAGCCAGTCTTGTTACACACACTACCTTCTGCTGCTATTGACCAGAGCCATGTGGGACTCAGAAAAGTTGTAGGCTGAAATTCCTTCCATAAACAACGCTTTTATTCCAGTATTTGAGATAATGAAGTTGACATCTCTAATACATTTGTGTATATAGATTTATCACTCTACTATAACAGCAATGCCCGAGGGACGCGCAAATTTCATAGAGGTGATTGCTGAACGTGGAAGAATTATCGGATTATGGGAAAGTGGATTGACAGTGACGAACATTGCTCATCAAATTGGGAGAAGCACCAAAATGGTCAGGAAGTGGATCGACCGGTGGAAGGAGGAGGGCTCCGTGAAAACAAGGCCTCGAAGTGGAAGGCCACGTGCAACCTTGCTTAGGATAGATGCCCAGATTGTAGCAGCCTTCGAAATGCATCCTATAAGGACGTCGGTTCAGCATACTAGAAATCTGAGGTTAAACTGCCATCCCATGACCTTGAGACGAAGACTCAATGAAGAAGGGATTCGCTGTCATATCCCATCATACAAGGGAATGCTCACTTCTGCACACAAGGAATGTTGCCTTGGGTTTGCTTTGAAACACCCTCCGCATGACGAAAATTATTAGAGAAATATTATCTTTACTGTTGAGAAGGTGTTTCAGTCAGTGGCAGCCCGAGGTAGGCATTGTTGGCGGCGATCTAACACAGGCTATCATGAAAATCACATCCATCACCGAGCGATATCAATCCGGGGATGGAGGGGGGGACATGGTCCTGGCAAACTTGTCAAGATCGATGGCTGCTTCACTGGAGAAAAATACGTCGAAATCCTGGAGCAAGTGTCACTTGCAACAGTTCGGACAATGGCAGTTCCTGCTCCTGGTTCAATAAAGTTGGTCCACAATCAAAGTCCCATCCATAAGAGGTGCGTGGTGAGTAACTGGTTACAGAATCATCCTGAAATTATATTTATGGAGTGGCCATCGAAAGGATGTGACTTGAACCCAATTGAACACGTTTGGGCTACGATGGTTTGGGACTGGGACGTTGGGGAGCAGCGTACCCGCCAGGCAGTAGAAACTAACGCCAATGACCTGTAGGCGAGTGTCCATCGACGGCTGTTACTTTGCATGAATCTTGTAGATTCTATACCCAATCGCCAGCGTGAGGTCATCGATGCAGATGGAGGTTGGACATCATACTGAAGTATTGTTTGTAAATACTAATAAAATATTAACAAAATATATGCTTTTTAGTAAACTCCGTTTTACTTCACTACTAATTAATACAAAATGTTCTGGAAGATCGTGCAAGATACAGAGCTCAGAGCAAAGCTAATTTTACGTTCTTAATTGAAAGTGATAATGTCAAAATCTAATTAATGACAAAAAAAAAAAAAAAAAAAAAAAAAAAAAAAAAAAAAAAAAAAACACCAACTTGGTGAATTGCTAAGGAATTGTCTAACACAATGTATGAAAACAATAAAAAGGTTTTAAGAATGACTTTTAGTCAGAGTTATCTTTAAATTTTGTAAAGAAAAGACATTTTAAATATCACTAGAAGTTGTTTTTGTGAAATAGAGAGAGGGAATTCAAAGACTGCTAATTCCAAGAAAAGATGGAAACATATTAAGTAATAAAGTAAGATAGTGATAAAGTTGACAGATCAAAAATCCAACACTTTAGACACAAAATCTGTTATCTTAAATAGGACCCATGCAATAAAAATAAACACTGATAGAATTAGTTTCAGTTGAAACGTGCACCCTAAGATGGGTTATGTACTAGCCAACCTAACTCGCAAAGGTTTCCACTAGTGGTTAGTAACCCTTCCCATATGACAAGAATGAGTCTGGGAATGGCAAAAACCCCTGCCACTGACTTTCCATAATAGAGAAATTGAATTTCTACAATAACATAATAAAATATCAATAAAAAAAAAGGGTCATTAACGCATTCCCATTAGGTCTTCATACAAGAGCACTGGAAAATTACTTTCCCACAAAGGATCGTAAAAAATGTCTAGCTATTCTTTAAACTAACAAGTATATCTGCTTTTTTACTGACAGGGTGATATTATGAAAGTAGTAACATAAGGCTTGCTTTACGATGTTGTTAATGTAGAACAGAAACTAAAAGCTAGTCTCTCTCTCTCTCTCTCTCTCTCTCTCTCTCTCTCTCTCTCTCTCTCTCTCTCTCTCTCTCTCTCTCTCATTATTTTGAATATCTGTCACCTCATTAACATTTTTTCCCTCTTTCAGCCTTTCTCTCTTTCTACTAAATATTAACTATGGTGAAGGTATTTTCATATTTCATAATGACTTAATATATATCAAATTACGAAAAAATCAGTATTTTCAAGTGTCTGAATGTTGGCCCAATTACGCAATATGACAGATCTATGAATATTTGCATATAAAACTGCAGTTTGTGGTTACTACATTAATAACGCAAGTGAAATAAAAAAAAAACAAATTGCTGACTTGCTTCTACAAATGTTTATTTTGTTTTTACGATAGGCGACTTGCAGATTATAAAACACTTCCGTACACATTTAAGCAAAAATTTTTTGTAATGACCCCTGGTTGGTCATGTCTGCTGATAAGATACGATAATATATGAGAATACCAATTCAAGATTGTAGATATCGTAAGCATAATTTTATTCTCATATTTATCTAGCATATTTCGTTAACTGCACATTTTACACACAAACCCAGTAATGTTAGAAGCAACAAAATCATTTATCACCTTCTAACGATATCAGATTATGGAGACTTTACTCAATGCTTTAGAAAAATAAAAACTTCCTATTCCTCTCTGCGCTCAACGTCCTTGCGGTGCGCCATCCTTTGGGTTTTCCATGACTTATTTGTTCAAAAGTTCGGTGATTCATAGTCAGGCAAATCGTGTTCACTCTCGGGAAGTCTAAGGGAACGAAAATTTGTTCATTATAGTACTTAAGTATAGATATTGTACATGCATGTGTAATGTGTGTAAAATTACATGATCAAATCCATGACCCAAGAGGTCAATGTAGAAGTTAGGAGGAGTGTGAGAACGCCAAATCAGTCATAAGCAGGATGCAAGAGTCAAGACCAAGCATACCATTTGCAATGTAACATTTTCCATTAAGACTAAACACAAAACAAACCGTGAGAAGAGTTGTGTCTCAACCGGATACAGGTGCCTTCCGGTATTAATGTTGTGTTTACATATATCATTAAATGCTGAGATAACTAACTATACGTTATCATCAATATAGATATTTTAGTTAGTTCCGATCAACCTGTCATACGGAATGGTCATCCAACCAAACCATCTATACTCCTGTGATGGAGATGTTAATTAACTGTTTTAAAGTTAACTTACTTAGACTTATTCAGAAGAAGTAACCTACAAAGTCTAAAATATATAACACATTGAAGAGACATTTGATTGGAAACATAATGTGTTTTTATAACAGTACCACACCAACACATGTATGCAATGCAAGATACAAGCTTCTCAAATTTCGCCTTCTGAAATAAAAGTAGTTTGTGTTAGTACACAAATCCTCTTTGTAGAGATGTAATTATTCCTTTTGTTTCGCTAGAATTTCTACTTTCAGAGAAAGAAATTCTATGTCATAAAATACTGATGAAGGTTAGTTGGATACACCGCAAAATTCGTCACCTGCAAAATCCAATTTGGTTGTCCGTTTAAATTTCATCAAGGAAGGAACTCATAGAAAAAGTAATTTTTATGTGCAACGGGATTTTTTTTTTTTTTTTTAAATATTTGTCATATGCTGAATATAAAGCTTTTACTTCATGAAATGAGAGAGGAAACATATATAATTTACCATACTCCCTTCCTTTGTAAATTGGATGAAATGTTATTTTGAAATTGATTAAACAAACAACAAACAAAAAAGCATTATCACCAGCAGCACCAGTTCTTTTTGACATTGTAAATTTCATCTTTACACCCATATTCGAAAAACATTCATTTTCCTCAAGTAAAAAAAAAATCCATTATAATCATAATTTCTAATAACTGTCCATCTTAATTATTAGTTATTAGCTTGAAATGATTGATCATACAAAATCATTGGCGGAACGACTACCACGTCAATCAAAGTCTACATAAAAAAAAAACATGTAAAGAAGGAAAGGAGGCACTGGAAGATGCTGAACGGATGGAGAGGAAAAGGAACTGATGAATCTCAAGAGTGTATTTGGAATAATTGTGTAATATTGTATATGAAGTAATGCTGACATATGTGAAATAACTTCCATGGTCTAAGGACATAGTTTTGTATTGTACTATGGTTATGATTGATTGATTGATTGATTGATTGGTTGATTTGAGGTTTTCTGGCATCCTGACATCTAAGGTCATTGACGCCGATATCATTTATTGGAAATAAAAAATAAAAGAACATTCAATGAAAACAATAAAAGTAAAGAAGTAATTATAAAAGTTAAATATCTTTCAAAAGACCTGCTTCTGAAATAAAGCTAAAAATACCACTAGCATGGTAGGACATATCACGTCCAAGAATCTTGTCAAGAAGGAAACTGCCATCCTCACCTCGAGCCCCAAACAGATATCTATTTTTCTCACCACTAAATGCGGGGCTGGAAGTTAAATCTAAAGATGTTTGAGTAGTTGGTATTGTAGGGGAAGAAAAAGAAAAGAAAAGAAAGAATGAAAAGAAGTAAAAGAGAGGGAGAGGGGAAAGAAGAATTATGATCTTCCATCTTGAGTTGTGGATTGATAGCCTAGGTGTGAAATATTGCTCTTAAAATATATGGTTATGGATGATTATTTTGGACAAATCTAATTCATATGTAACAAAGATTACTTTTCTGTACCTAATGTATGTTTTGTAAATAAACTATTACTACTACTACTAGGGAGAGATGGCTGAGGTGGTGGGCGGGGGTACACATAAGATATATTTGTATATATATATATATATATATATATATATATATATATATATATATATATATATATATATATATATATATATATATATATATGTATGTATATATATATGTATGTATATATATATATATATATATATATATATATATATGTATATATATATGTATATGTATATATATATATATATATATATATATATATATATATATATATATATATATATATATATATACATATATATATATATATATATATATATATATATATATATATATATATATTATATATATATATATATATATATATATATATATATATATATATATATATATATATATATATATATATATATATGTATATATGTATATATATATATATATATATATATATATATATATATATATATATATATATATATATATATATATGTATGTATATATATATATATATATATATATATATATATATATATATATATATATATATATATATATATATATATATATATATATATATATATGTGTGTGTGTGTGTGAGTGCATAGCCTATGCTTGTGTGCAAAATGAGGAGTGATTCTTCTCTTTCACTGTCACATGTGTGATCATTTTCTATAACCAATTAAAAAAAAAAGAAAAAACAAATATTCCATCTTGAAAAATGAATCTCCTGACAGGAAAGGTACACCGATGAACGAAGATTGAAACGTGTATCTCCGTGCTTTGTTTGTATTGTGATGTTAATAAGATATAAATTTTGAAATAAGTTTAGATATTTAGTGAATTGGAATTTTAATAGGATTTGTATATAAAATTGTTAAACAATTCAAATGAATTTCACTTTTGAATAATATAAAAAAAATAACAATCTTAAGCATCTCAAAAACTTGAATTCTAGTCAACAAAAAATAGCAAAGAAATCATCTATTTTTGAACAAGATTTCCCAGCAATGGCATTTTGTAGTTAGAATTGAAATGAACCCATATATGTATAGAACAGTAGTTCTTAACCTGTGTTGGATCAAACCCCAGGGGTTCGGCGAAGCAGTCTCAGGGGTTCAGTGGAGGT
>NC_090736.1:86609052-86611552 GCF_036898095.1 Palaemon carinicauda
ATGATTAGCCAGGGCACTGATAACCTCAGTTGCTCCAGTCACATAATGACCATTCACTTTCAACACTGGTGGTGGGTTGGGTGTGCATTTGCCTGCTATCTTTTTTACTTTCCTACACAAGATGGTGATGTTTTACGGTTAATGGAGGAAACAAAAGACAGCCATGACTTCTTTTTCTATTTAATAAAGCGAGCTTTTGCACTGTACTCCGCTCATAATCATGCTAAACTAAAACTTCAAATAGTATTTCGCCGAAGTGTTACATTTGTATAATTAATAATAGACGATTTTTTATTGTTATTGAAGACAAAAATTCTATATTAAGATTAAAATACAAATTTGAAGAAGAATCGGCATTAAAATTTACTTAAATGATGAAAATTAACAATTCTTTGGCTCTCCTTGATGTTCTGGTTACTGTATCTGAAGGTGCTGTAAGATTCTCTGTTTTTTCTAAGTCCACTAACCTTGGACCAACTTTAATAACCTTTTCCCTGATAGATACAAATTAGGAGAGGTAAAACATTATTACACAAGGGATATGAAACTTGTAGTGACTGGGAATTATTTCAGAATTAAATTGTAAGAAATAGAAAATCTTTACCAAATAATAACTTTCCTATGCAAGTAATCGATTATATTGTTAATGAATTTCTTGCTAAAATACTCGTGAATGGATCATTACCACCTAAAATGGAAAAACAAATATACTTCTATTTCTAAGCTACAAGGTTGAAGAAAATATACTAAAAAAAATTATATCAGACCACATCAAATCTACTGATAGAGAGGATGACCTGAATAAAACTGCCAACAGACCTAGGGAAGTTTCCAATAGCCATCATGTTGTGTACTCCTATTGGCGCAACCAGGAAGGAAGTAACTTCTCCAAATATATTGGACAAACCACATGTACTGCCGGGGAGAGATTCTGAATGCACTGTACTAACCGTGTGTCACACGATCGTACATAGTAACGACATTTCATTTTGCTTATATATTATGCTTGTATCTTCGCTCTCACCTCGTGCTAAAAAGAACTTGAAATAACATGTATGTTTTTCTTACCGTTAATTGTTAACCGGTACGGTGTCGGTTGAACAAGAAATTTCCTGTAGCATTGAGTTTTTGTATATAAAGGCGAGTGTCTGTAAAAAAGTTACTCAGTTGCTTTCACCCTGTTAACAGTTAACAGTAAGAAAAACATACACGTTATTTCAGGTTCTTTTTAGTGGGAGGGGAGAGCGAAGATACAAGGTTAATATATACACAAAATGAAATGTCGTTACTATGTACGATCGTGTGACACACGGTTGGTACAACACACAAAAACTGAGTCAATCAAAAATCATATTGTAGATATCAATGGGGAAGCCAGGAGGCCGTCAAAATAACATCTCACGAAACAGGAAAATGTTCTATTCGAAAGTCATTCAGTTGGGTATCTTAGAATGAATGAAGCTATTTTTATCAAAGATATGTAACATCAAGGGATGATATTAATGTTCTATGTATGTGTGAAAATGTTCTTGTATTTTGTTGAATGTCAACTTGTTTGTATTGGCAATTAACTTTTTTATTCTCGACTTAAGGTAACAACTTTTTGTTCGTTCACGTTAATAGTATTTTATTTTAACCATCATAACATTTGCGAATAATCCTTATATTATTTATACAAATCTAACATTTCGACGAAATATTGTTTAAGGTTTTAGTTTAGCCTGTTTATGGACGGAGTGCAGTCCAACAGCTCTCTGAAATGAACAGAAAAGTTAAAAAAATATTTTAAAGATGGCTATCTTTTATTACCTTAAGAACTTTGAGCCCAGAATTCAATAGTACCTACGGGAAACTGGGTAGGACAATAGTGAAAATAGTTGAAGTTCGTAGTCATCTGTATTTCAACGAAACCTACACCAATGTATATATATATATATATATATATATATATATATATATATATATATATATATATATATATATATATATATATATATATATATATGTACATATATATATATATATATATATATATATATATATATATATATATATATATATATATATATATATATATATATATATATATATATATATATATATATATATATATATATATATATATACATGCGTGTGTGTATGTGTGGTACCAGATAATTCAATGATATAATTGAACTTGAACTCTAAAGCATGTTAATTACAAACAACTTTGCAAACTCCATCAAGGGATGAATGTTTTTTCTCTTCTACAGAAGGCAATGCCACGTGAGACCTTACTGGCATTTCATTTCGGGTAAACTTTATACTTTCCAAGAAATTATAACAAATTTTTCATGTAATATATTGACGACGTTTCTAGATCAGACATATATATTGCGTTGGAAAGACGAATCAAACTTTGAAATCTATTTTTTTTTTTGTTAGAGTACTGATATCGTGTATACTTTCCTTTGGAACTTATTTTTGATGCGATATCTTAACCACTGACTAATTTATATTT
>NC_090736.1:86614052-86616552 GCF_036898095.1 Palaemon carinicauda
ATACGCAGGTGGACAGTGTCCCCACCCCGTATATTATAAGCATAAAACACTTAAATTACAGTAGAATTTGTCAAAAAAATATCCACAAAATAATGACCAATGAAGTAAAATAACCTATGGAAGAGCGTGTGCAGTTCAGCATGTAACGCTTCCAGAGCAAAGGAACAGTGAGGTTTTGTCTTACTTGCAAACGAAACGAGCCGCGGCGAAGAAAATACCATTACCATTCCTTAAAAAGAAAAAAAGAATGAGAGTGATAGCGGATTTGTAATGCATGCAGTGTAATCATTTCAGTTGTCATCAAAAAGATAATTTTTTTTCTTTACTAGGCCTCAACATCACAGTAAGGAAAATATCAAGTGGGATAAATGTCAGTGGGGAAAATGTCCTGTGGATAAATTGTCCAGTGGGGAAAATGTCCAGTGGGATAAATGCCAGTGGGGAAAATGTCCGGTGGGGAAAATCTCCGGTGGGGAAAATCTCCGGTGAGGAAAATGTCCAGTGGGATAAATGCCAGTGGGAAAAATATCCAGTGGGATGAATGTCAGTGGGGAAAATGTCCAGTGGGGAAAAGTTCTGGTGAGGAAAATGTCCAGTGGTATAAATGTCAGTGGGGAAGATGTCCGGTGGGGGAAAATGTCCGGTGAAGAAGATGTCCAGTGGGATAAATGGCAGTGGGGAAAATGTCCGGTGGGGACAATGTCCCGTGGGATAAATGTCAGTGGGGAAAATGTCCGGTTGGGAAAATGACTGGTGAAGAAAATGTCCAGTGGGATAAATGCCAATGGGGAATATCTCCGGTGGGGAAAATGTCCCGTGGGAATAAATGTCAGTGGGGAAAATGTCCGTTTGGGAAAATGTCTGGTGGGGAAAATGTCCAGTCGGATAAATGTCAGTGGGGAGATTGCCCAGTGGGGAAAATGTCCAGTGAGGAAGATGTACAGTGGGGAAGATGTCCTGGATCCAGAGTGCATTCCTTCGCCTATATCATGTTGTGTATCATAAGATAGGTAATTAAATTACCCACATTTTGGCACTAGTTCAATGAGTCCCAAAATCTAATCAAGTTGTCCTTGGATCATGACGAATTATCCAATCAAGTTTCATGAGATTCGGTCAAATAGTTTTTGAGTTAGCGAATCACAAACAAACAAACATAAATAAATAAATAAATAAATAGCTTACACGCCTATCAAAACATAACCTCTGCATGGAAGTTGGAGATGGTAATGGTGAAGAAATCCAGAAGCTGCCATACTAACGCCACTCAGCATTAAGAACTCTTCCGTTTCACAAAGAATGATAAAACACTAACAATTAAAAGTGACATCACTAAATTTATTTTTACACCTCATATATCCAAAGATGAGTTCACCACTGGGGTTCTCAGAATGAAGTTGGAGTTTTTTCTTTTATTAAAAAAAACTTTTTGAACAAACTAATATCAGAAATCCCTTTTATGAATAATTTTGTCATTTTCTTTGATCAAGACTACATCTTAACCTTTTTCACCTGCTAACCTATTTCGCACATATTCTTTCAAAAACTTTGTCAGGATTAGTTTTGTTTCTCTCTTGCTCTTTCAAAATGACAAGCATATTTTCAAATTATCTGTCAAATAAAGGTCAAAATACTTTTAGAAGAGTACCGCGTACTGCTCTCTCTCTCTCTCTCTCTCTCTCTCTCTCTCTCTCTCTCTCTCTCTCTCTCTCTCTCTCTCTCTCTCTCTCTCTCTCTCTCTCTCTCTCTCTCTCTCCGAAAAAAACTTACGATTTTATTTTTAAATCAAAAATTTTTCTTTTATCTTTTCTCAAATCCGTGAATTTAATAACAAGAAGCCTCTATTGTTCAGGGACTCTTCTTTAATATCATAAAAACAGATATAAGGTAGTCATTTATTACCTCCGCCAGGAGGGTATGTTTTCGGTTCGGTTTGTTTGTTTGTCTGTCTGTCTGTGGACAACGTAGAGGCCACATTTCTACACGGAATCACTTCAAACTTGGCCAAGTAGTTCCCCAATGTGTATGGAAGAACTGATTAAATTTTGGTCAAGGTCACCCCAAGGTCAAGGTCACAGGGGTCACTGGTGTCACTATGACATAAGTGGCCATATCAAGAGACAGAAATAAAGCACTGACTTTTGCATAAGCCAACAGGGAAGTCCTAGTCCAGGCGCAACCCATGGGTGATGTTCAAATTTATAAAGGTCAAAGGTCAAGGTCATATTGGTGCATTATATCAATGTCATATTAAGTATCAGTGGCAAATGAACAAAGATCACTTGAAGGTCAAAAGTCAAGCAGGTCACTTGAAGGTCAAGGTCACGTGAAGGTCAAGGTCACGTGAAGGTCAAGGTCACCTGAAGGTCAAGGTCACGTGAAGGTCAAGTACATTTGAAGATCAAGGTCACTTGAAGCCAAGGTCATGTGAAGGTCAAGGTCACGTGAAGGTCAAGGTCACTTGAAGGTCACGTGAAGGTCAAGGTCATGTGAAGGTCGA
>NC_090736.1:86619052-86629052 GCF_036898095.1 Palaemon carinicauda
GTCCCCTTGAGTTGACTTTGCACTCGTATTGATGTTTGGTTACTATTCCACCTTTAGTGGACTTAGTACTGTAGGATGGTGAATACTATTTGATAAGTGTAGTGTTTTAAGTGGTGGTCAAAGCCAGCCATCACAAGTGGCGACCGTGACAGGACCTTTTGTTCCTGAGTATTCACCTGTGTTTGTGGAAAGTTAATTCTTGGGGTAATTTTTTTTTCAGGCAGTGTATTTTCACCTCCTCGGTGTTGTTTTATGTAAATTTAGTGTTTTGTGTGAATAAGTGATCATGGCTGTTAATGTATTCGAACTCCTTAGAGGAGAGGGGTGGCAAGAGAGGTTGGCAGAGTTAAATAGGGAAGACTTGGAAATTGTTGCAGAGCATTTTGAATTGGAATATGATGTGTCCATTAGAAAGGGTGTATTGCTATTGCACATTTATGATTATGTTAAAACTGTAGAGACAAGTAGGGAACAAGAGGTGAAACCTGATAATGTAGTGTCAGTAGAAATTTTGGATAGGCAAATTGCCCTGAGACAAATGGAATTTGAAATGGAAAAGTTTAAGGCAGGGGAAAGAGAAAAGGAGAGGCAGCATGAGATTGCTATGAGAAACCCAGTTTCTTTTTCCCCCGCCCATTCCCCAAATAGGTTAGTAACTCCTGCTATTAATTTATTGCAGGCTCTCAAATTTGTACCTAAATTTGAAGAAAGTAATGTAGCAGAGTTTTTTGTATCGTTTGAGAGGATTGCTGCAAGGTTGGAGTGGCCCCAAGAGTATTGGACCACTCTTATACAAAGTAAATTGGTTGGAAGAGCCCAGAGGGTATATGTAACACTGGAGGAGGATCTATCAGCAGATTATGAGAGTGTAAAGGCTATTGTCTTGAAGGCCTATGAGTTAGTCCCTGAAGCTTATAGGCAACGCTTCCGGAACTTAGAAAAATGTAGGGAACAAACTTTTGTTGAATTTGCCAGGGCGAAGGAACAGTATGCTAGCGATTGGTTCAAGTCCAAGGAGGTGGGAGATTTTGAGAAATTGAAGGAGTTAATGTTGGTGGAGGAGTTTAAGAGGTGTGTCCCGGATAAGCTGAAGGTCCACCTCGAAGAGTTAAAACTCGAGACCGTTCAGGAGGTAGCTATCACTAGTGACGAATATTGCTTGTCTCATAAGAGTGAGTTAGGGGGAGTAACGACAAATGTGAAGTCTAGTTGGGTTAAGATGGGTAGGAATAATAATGCTAATCCGAATAATAATGCTAAGGTGTTTAACAGAAATAATCATGTAAGTAATAATAATCAAAGTAATAATCAGGGTAATGCTAATAATAATTTTTCTCCTAACAGAGGCAATACACAAAATATATATAATCCAGAGAAATTGAAAACATTGACGTGCTTCTTTTTCAATAAGAAGGGGCACGTAAAGAGCATGTGCTATGCGTTTAGAAAATCTCAAAATGCTAATGTTAGGCCAGTGATGGGCGTGGAAGAGAGAGAGAGAGAACCTACCCCAACAACATCCGCTGATCAATGACTACCTGGTTGTTTTGACAGATATTTGTCCTTCGGTAGTGTCTCTTTCGCCAATTCGTCCGAGAAAAGATGTGTGCGTATTTTGCGTGATACCGGTGCAGCTCAGTCTTGGATTCTAAGGGAGGCATTACCTTGTAATTTTGTACCCAAAAGTGGGGAATTTGTGTTATTGGCTGGTTTTCCTGATTCCGTAAAGTCGTATGCTATTGAAAATTTTAATTTAATCTGCCCTTCCTTTGCAGGGAATTTGAAATTGGCCATAGTTGATAAATTCCCGGTTAAGGAGGTTGATGTTGTGTTAGGGAATGATGTGGCTATGAAGAATAATAATTGTCCGATATTGATAAACCCCGATAGTGAAGTAGCAGCAGTTACTCGTTCTAGTGCTAGAATTGTTGACGCTGCAGAGTCAACAATTGATGTAGATTTAAGTAGTTTAGATCGTAGTGATAGCCTAGCTGTAGATCTTGGAATATTAACGGACAAGTTAAATTGGACTACTGAAGAGCTAATCAAAGCCAAGAAAAAGGAGTTTCGGGAACTCCCTATCGAGTCAGGGGAGGTGTCTGATATGACTGGTCCCAAATTTAAGATATTTAATAATATTTTATATAGGTTGAGTAGGCCTATGGGGGTGGATAATGTTGATTATGAAATTGTGAAACAGATAATGGTTCCTTTTGGTTACAGGAAGGAGTTAATGTCATTGGCGCACGACAGTGGTTTGGCCGGCCATTTTGGAATTCATAAAACTTCTTGCAAATTGTTAGGGAATTATTATTGGCCGAAGTTGAAGGCAGATGTAAAGAAGTTTGTCAATAGTTGTGATGTGTGCCAGAGGGTCGGTAAACCCAATCAGCGGATTCCAAAATCGCCTCTATGTCCTATTTCTGTAGTTTTCGAACCTTTTAAGGAAGTCATTATTGATGTGGTTGGACCATTACCGAAGACGCGTAGTGGTAATGAGTATATTTTGACAATCATGGATAGGATGTCTCGATATCCCGAGGCAATACCACTACGTACAATAAAAAGTGTTAAAATTGTAGATGTACTAATTGACTTTTTTACCAGGTTTGGGATGCCTAAGATTATTCAATCTGATTGTGGTTCTAATTTTGTTAGCAGATATTTCAGAGATAAAATGGCAGAGTTAAATATAAAACATGTGACCTCTTCTCCATATCATCCGGAAAGCCAGGGAGCTCTGGAGAGATTTCATCAGACCCTGAAATCCATGGTAAAGAAATATTGTTTGATTAATGGTTCTGAATGGGATAAGGAATTACCTTATTTGTTGTTCGCTTTTCGTTCTGTCCCAAGTCAGTCTTTAGGTTTTTCGCCTTTCAGCCTTGTGTTTGGCCATTGTGTTCGAGGTCCTCTTGATGTGGTTCGTGAGTCTTGGGAGGGAGACGTCCCTGAGGTTAATTTATTGGATTATGTGTCTAATCTAGGCGATAAATTAACCAAGGCTTGGAAATTTGCGGGTGAAAACTTATTATGTAGCCAAAAAAGAATGAAGTTTTTCTTTGATAGAAGGTCCAAGGCACGCGACTTTGCGGTAGGCGATAAAGTATTGGTTTTGTTACCCTTCCCAGGGAATCCATTGAAAGCTTCTTTTTCAGGTCCTTGGAAAATTTTGAAAAAAATAAGTGAAGTTAACTATTTAGTGGAGACACCTCAAAGAAGGAAACCTTTTCAACTGTGTCATGTAAATATGTTGAAAGCTTATATGGAACGGGAAAAAGTCATTCCTGTGGCAACTATTGGGAACACGGTAGATTCTGAGGACAATAACCATTTTTCTTTTTCAGAGGGGGAGGGCATTGATGATAATTGTTTTAATGGATGTGAATGGCGGTCGGATAATAGAAAGTCTTTGGAAAATTTTTCGGGAGTAATTTCACATTTAGGTAAGGAAGAACAAAGTTCTTTGAAAAATTTAGTATTTAATTATAAAGAATTATTTTCGGATGTACCGGGTAGGACTTCGGTCCTTGAACATGATGTAGAGGTAGGTAGCGCCACTCCTGTGAAACAATCTCCTTACAGGTTGAATCCCTTCAAAAATGAGGTTGTAGCAAAGGAAGTGGATTATATGCTAATACATGACCTAATTGAACCTAGTCAAAGTCCTTGGTCATCACCTGTTGTATTGGTAAAGAAATCCGACGGTGATTTCAGGTTATGTTTTGATTACCGTAAGTTGAATGAGTTATCTAAATATGATTGTTATCCATTACCTCGAATTGAGGATTGTATTGATCGAATGGGGAAGGCCAAATACATTAGCAAATTCGATTTGTTGAAAGGTTATTGGCAAGTTCCTCTTTCAAAGCGGGCAAGGGCCCTGTCTGCTTTTGTAACACCACAGGGATTGTTTCAATGTAAAGTTATGCCGTTTGGTATGAAGAACGCGGCTGCCACCTTTCAGAGGTTAATGAATACTTTAGTCCATGGTTTAGAAGGATGTGTTGTGTATATTGATGATATTGTTATTTATAGCGATGATTGGGAAACCCATTTAAAACGTATTAGGGCACTATTTGAGATGTTGAAATAGGCAAATTTGGTAATTAATTTAAAGAAAAGTGATTTCGCAAAGGCGAAGGTGGTATATTTGGGTCATGAGGTTGGTAATGGTAAAGTTGCTCCTAAGCAGGCCAATATCGAAAGTATTGAAAACATGGTAGTCCCTAAATGTAGGAGAGATGTCAGAAGATTCCTTGGTTTGAGTGGGTACTACCGAAGGTTTGTTAGGAATTTTTCGGATATAGCCGATCCGTTAACAAATCTCTTGAGAAAGAATGTAGCATTTGTCTGGACGAATGAAACGCAAAGGGCTTTTGATAATTTAAAAAGTTTTAATTAATTTCCCTGTCTTGAGAGCTCCTGATTTTGACCTTCCTTTTTCTCTTGCCACGGATGCAAGTGACGTTGGTGTAGGAGCGGTGTTGTTGCAGAATGACGAGCAGGGAGTTTCTCATCCTGTCGCATTCTTTTCAAAAAATTTGTCCTCTGCCCAACGTAGGTATTCAACTGTGGAGAAAGAGACTCTTGGGTTAATATTCGCTATTAATCATTTTCAGGTTTATCTCTCCTCCTCAGATACACCTATTAAGGTCTTGACAGATCATAATCCCCTGACCTTCATCAGCAGATACAAAAATAAAAATCAACGATTGATGAGGTGGAGTCTCATGCTGCAAGAATGGAATTTAGAATTTTCCCACATCCCAGGAAAAGATAATATTGTTGCCGATTTTCTCTCTCGCAGCGTTGAGTATTGGATTATTGACAGAGGGCTATGCAGTTATTAAAGGTAGTATCTGTATCGTTCTAATTATGGTGTGTGTGCTGTTGAATTGGGCACGTAGTGAGTAGAAGTAAATGTATATTCAAGATTTATTAATCATGGTTTGTTTACAGAAGACTATAATGTTTTGGGTATATTATATGGGATCTTTAAGGCTAAAAGGTGAGGGTGATCACTGGTACTTTCTAATGATTGATTAATTAGATGGGTCATGGGCTCACGGGTCTGTAGCACAACACAGCCGTTTTTTAGGCGCTACAGGCTGGTGTATGAGTGGTACCCTAGACTAAGTTAAGGTTAATCTACTAAGGTTTAGAGGTGTCAGGTACGATAAGGTTTATAATAAGCTAAGAAAAGAGATAGGCACTAATATGGTATTCTGTATTTTCAGGCTAATAATTACGCTTCATCGATTTTGTTTGTTTGTTTGCGCAGGGGAGTCTTGTGGTGGTCTTCTCTGTGTCGTTCGGTGTGTGTGTATGTATTGGACACTATGGTGATAAGTGTGATATATAACACTGAAATAGACAGTGGTTTTTGTGATCAACATTTATTGATAGTGAGTGATGTGTATCCCTGAAAA
Organism: Palaemon carinicauda; assembly: GCF_036898095.1. NCBI lineage: Eukaryota > Metazoa > Arthropoda > Malacostraca > Decapoda > Palaemonidae > Palaemon > Palaemon carinicauda. The sequence goes on from NC_090736.1 coordinate 86,624,485, forward strand.
TGAACAGTGTATTGAGTGTGGAAAAGGTTATAGCTTTTGGACTATATATACAGAATCCGGTTGTTAGTGCAATGACTCTTAATTAAGTTTATTAACGGTATGAGTGATGTGTTGCTGTCTCACAGGATACTTTTACAGGAGAGGGGGTTCCCAGCCCCCTCGTCCCGTCCCTTTTAGTCGCCTCTTACGACACGCAGGGATAACGTTGGCGCTATTCTAATTATTTTATGCCCCGCGGCCACAGGGGGTTGGGCTGTGGCACCCTAGCAGTACCAGCTGAACTCGGCTGAGTCCCTGGTTAGGCTGGAGGAACATAGAGAGTAGAGTTCCCCCTTTTTTGTTTTGTTCTTGTTGATGTTGGCTACCCCCCAAAATTGGGGGAAGTGCCTTTAGTATATGGATGAGTGATGTGAAATTTTTAGGTTGGGTACTTATTTATCGAATGGTGATGTTTTGGTTTTCGGGTTTTGGAAAGTTTACTTGTGATTAATTTAGGTTTAAGATTTTTTTTAATATTGGTTATATATTGCTATTCTTGTGAGCTGCAAACCTTGGTACTTGCCCCCTCTTTCCTTTTGTTTGTCATGTTTTTGCAGTTTGTTTAATAATTATTTTCGAGTGTTGGTTTAATATTTAAAATTTTTGAGTGTTGGTTTAATATTTAAAATTTTTGAGTGTTGGTTTAATATTTCATTATGTGATAACCTGTATTCAGTAATTCAAATCACTTTAAAAGAAAAAAAGAATTTGAATTTTTTTTTTGGTTGGGTGAGGAGGTGTGATATTATTGCTATATATTTCTAAATTATTTAAGTTTTTATAGATGTATAAGGTTAAGTATACTGTAGACTTATTGTTTTCCTGCTTTATTGTTTGTCTTTTCACTGGTGGTTATGTTAGTGGTTATAATGGACTAACGGCTGTTTTATATTTTCAAGTGGTGTTGGTTACGTGGCTGCGCTCCTGCGTGAACGGAGTTTTGGAGGGGCTTTTTTTGAGGATGGTTCCTTAGTGTGTTTCTGAGCCTCCAACATTGAAGGGCACGACATTTGCTACTGGATTATATTTACTCCCCGCCATTGCAGAGCTACAGTGTTTAGCTATCTAGCTTTTTGGATATCCTTTCTCTGCAGCAAGGACCCAGATCATCTTAAAATTTTGTGCACTGCCCTTGGTTTAGTAAAAGCCAAGGGGACCTCTCTGTCCCAAGGTAATAATATTTATACCTGCTTAAGTATCGTGATCACGACCGTTGATAGTCAGCTGACGTCATTAGTGGAGCTTGTGAAAGCCTTTCAATCACACCAGCCATCGTCAATTTGATAGGGATATTTAGTTTGTATTTGTTAGGATGTTCTCACTTTTCTGTTGGCCTTCTCCTTTCTGGACCCTCTCTCCATTTAGTATGCATGTGTTGATGATCTTTCTGTAATCGTGTAATTGTTTTCTTTTACAGGGAGTTAAGATTAAGGGTGTATCATTTATTATTGTATTATTGTGGTTCAGGTGTTATTTCTGTCTTGTTATTATGTATTAAAATTAAGGAAATTTTTGTGGTATTTTCTTTGTCCCCTTGAGTTGACTTTGCACTCGTATTGATGTTTGGTTACTATTCCACCTTTAGTGGACTTAGTACTGTAGGATGGTGAATACTATTTGATAAGTGTAGTGTTTTGAGTGGTGGTCAAAGCCAGCCATCACAATATATATATATATATATATATATATATATATATATATATATATATATATATATATATATATATATATATATATATATATATATATATATATATATATATATATGTATGTATATATAGCCTTACCTTACAATATTGCCTTATTTTTTGTTTGGGTTCCCCCAGGTCCCTCAGTGTGAGGCACCTCGTATATCCACCAGAGAGTTGCTAGTGCATCTTCCGGTGTATTTTGCATCTTCCAGTCTTGGATGGTCTGGGATGCATCATAGGTATTTATCGAGCTTATTCTTAAACACATCTACGCTCACTCCAGATATGTTTCTTAGATGAGCTGGCAGCACATTAAATAGTCACTGCTTTATCGATGCTGGTGCGAAGTGGATTAATGTCCTGTGCGCCTTTCTTAGTTTACCTGGTATATTTTTTGGCACTATCAATCTACCTCGGCTTGCTCTTTCTGATATTTTTAGCTCCATGATGTTTTCAGTAATTCCTTCTATTTGCTTCCATGCTTGTATTATCATGTAGCGTTCTCTTCTCCTTTCTAGACTATATAGTTTTAAAAATTGCAGTTTTTCCCAGTAGTCAAGGTCCTTCACTTCTTCTATTCTAGCAGTATAGGACCTTTGTATACTCTCTATTTGCGCAATATCCTTCTGGTAGTGTGAGTACCATATCACATTGCAGTACTCAAGTGTACTACGTACATAAGTTTTGTAAAGCATAATCAGGTGTTCAGCATTTCTTGTTTTAAAGTGTCTGAATAACATTCCCATTTTTGCTTTACATTTAGCCAACAGTGTTGCTATTTGGTCGTTGCATAACATATTTCTATATAACATTACACCAAGGTCTTTAATTGCTTCATTGTTTGTGATTGTCTCATTATTAGGTCCCTTGTATGTATATACCAATCCTTCTCTGTTTCCTTCATTTATTGATTAGAATTTATCGGAGTTAAATACCATCCTATTTATCTTCGCCTATTCATATATTTTGTTTAGATCTCTTTGTAGTGAGTTCCTATCTTCATCACAAGTAATTTCTCTACTTATTCTTGTGTCATCGGCGAAACTTCTCACTACAGAATTTTCAACATCACAGTCTATGTCTGAGATCATAATAACAAACAGCAGTGCAGCTAATACCGTACCTTGTGGCACGCCAGATATTACCTGAGCTTCATCTGATTTCTCGTCATTTGCAACCACTATCTGTTTTCTGTTTTGCAGGAATTCTTTTACCCATTTTCCTATCTTTCCCACAATGTTATGCTTTCTCATTGCTTTTCTCTAATATATTATAGTCTACCTTGTCAAAGGCTTTTGCAAAATCTAAATAGATCACATCTGTGCCTTTTTCATTTACCATATTTTTGTATATGTTTTCATAGTGTGCTATCAGTTGGGTCTGTGTATTTTTTCCAGGCACAAAACCGTGTTGACCTATATTAAACAAATTATCTTTAACCAAATGATTCATTATTTTCTGTTTTATTACCCTCTCATACACTTCCATAACATGTGATGTTAGACTAACAGGTCTATAATTGCTTGCCTCTAGTCTTGATCCACTTTTGAAGATAGGGGTTATACAAGCTAATTTATGTTTAACATATATCTCGCTCATATCTACACTTTGTTTTAGCAGTATTGCAAGCGGCTTCGCGATAGTGTTTACAGTTTTTTTAACAAAATCGCTGGAACTCCATCTGGTCTGACTGCCGATCAATTTTTAATTTTGTTTATAGCCTTGACAATATCTGTTTAAATAATATCAATATCCGTTAGATATTCAACATTTTCTTCTTTCATTTCTGTTTCATTATTCTCATTCGCAATTCTTGGCGTGAACTCACTCTTATATTTTCCTGCTAATATGTTGCATATTTCCCTTTTTTCATTTGTTAGCCATCCTTCAATTCTTAGAGGGCCTATTTCTAATCTCCCTTTATTCATCTTTTTTGCATAGGAGTGAAGTGCTTTGGGTTTTTAATTTTTATATTTTTAAGTGTCATTTCTTCGAAGTCCCTTTTTTAATTTTCTTTTGATTGTATAATCTTTTGTTCTGCATTTTCTATCTTACATTTTATCTCCATCATTTTCCACACATTTTTTTCTTTTGCAAGATTTTTCCTCCACTTTCTAATTTTCTGAAATAAGATCCTTCTGTCTCTTGGTATGCATGTCTTTTGTTTTTTTTCGGTACATATTTTCAACAATTTTCTCCAGTATTTTGTACAGTATATACGTATTTACCTGTATATTATCACTTACAGATACATTTTTCCATTCTTTATTCAGTTCTTCATTTATTTCTGACCATTTTATATTCTTACTGTAAAAATTATATTTTCCATAACCTTCCCAAAGTTTTGTGTTTTTATTAATTCTGCGATCACTTGCTTTAGAATGGACTATCAATTCTATGACATTGTGGTCTGAAATTCCCGTGTTATACACTATTATTTCTTTAACATAATCCACCTCATTCACAAATACTAGATCTAGGACATTTTCCTTTCTTATTGGAATGTGGTTTATTTGTTGCATATGTTCTAATAGCATATCTTGAAGCTTTTCAAATTGCCTCTTATCTTCTGCGCTACTATTACTCTCTTTTTTATATGTATACATACAACCACTTTCTTCTATCTGTTCTTTCCAATCCACGAGAGGAAAGTTAAAATCTCCGGATAGGAGTATATTCCAGTCTTTAGTGTTTCTACATATATCATCTATTTTTTCTATTATTATGTCAAACTCCTTAGTATTTTGGGGTCTGTAAACTACAATATTCACTAGTTTTTCATATTCAAATTCTACTGCAATCAATTCACATTCTGTGTAGCTGTATTTTTCACAGACT